>NC_066875.1:27713021-27905521 GCF_022985175.1 Labeo rohita | reverse complement strand
AATGTGAGCACACAAACACACTCTGTTGTAATATACATGTTTATGGATGCTCCCGAGCTTCAGTTGTGCGCGTGTGTGTGGTGGTCTTGGATCAGAGGAGGGAGATGTAATTCGGAGTGAGCAGCGTTTAATTGTTTTAGCACTCCTGTCTCTTCAGGGAACTCTTCGAGTCCTCTCATGCAGATAAACACACCGCGTAAACAATAACAGGCCTAACGTGTTGGCTTACAGCACTCAGGGAAATTCAGTGTTGATGCGGGTGTCATGGAGGGAGTGTGTTATTTATTTTATTCTTAAATTGCATTAAGCATCTGTTCTTTATTTTAATGTCTCAGGTTCAAAGCACAATTACTTTGCGGCAGCATTGTAGGATTCCCTAAGTGTCTGCCTCTACCGCCTGCAGTCATGGGGTCATATTGGTATCTAACTAGCAAAAAATGCACCATTGTGGGCTCTACATGCAAATGGAAGTGCGTCTGCGTGTCACACACACGTTTATAAGTGCACAAATACACACAATGAAATGCAAGGTTTGTGGTCTGTGCATGCATAATTGAGGTGTACCTTGCTTTGGGAGAGTGGCTGTCATCTCTGGATGCTCATGCCACATTCCAGCAGAAAGCATCTTTGAATAATGAAGAGCAGAAACACACATGCAAAATGCAGAAGGAAAAGAATAGCAAGGAGGAGAGGAGAGGGGTATAGTAATGCTTTCCAGTTTAAACGGCACAGCTTAAACATCATTTAAAATATCACTGACTTCTATATTATATTATGTTACACAGTGTTAGGGAGTAACTAGTTGCATTTAACAGAGTTACATCATTTAATTACAAAATAAATGTAACTAATCAGTTAGAGTTACTGAGAAAAATGTGTAATTCAATTACAGTTACTTATCAAACTGTGCTGTTAACAATTACAAAACAGGTTACAATTGAATATTTTCACACATCAAGATTTCATTGATTTCTTTCCCAAACTGCACTGACTGCTCTAAAATATGAAGGGTTACACTTTATTTCGATAGTCCACTTTAGACATTCTACTAACTATAAGTAACTTTGCAACTACATGTCAACTAATTCTCATTCATTTGCATCTACATGTCTACTAACTCTCAGAGCCTGTTAGGTTAGGTTTAGGGTTAGTAGAATAAGTTGACATTTACTTGCAAAGTTTAGAAGAGTGTTAGAAGATATTAAGCAGACAGTCTACTAATACTCTAATGACTAGTTGACATGCAGTTGCAAAGTTACTTTCTGTTAGTAGAATGTCTAAAGGGGACTATCAATTTTTTCAAGTTTTGTGGTGGATGTGCTTAAAAATTGTATTATTATAATCTTAATTCAAGGGATGAAATCTGACAGTAATCAGTGTTGAGTACTACTGTAAGGTTAACCCTGTCTGGCTTCATTTTTAAATGAATAACAGTTGAAAACATGCATTAGAAATTTAGATAAGTAATCAAAAAGTAATCAAATGTAATCAGTTACATTACTTTAATAAAGTAACTGAAATAGTTACACTACTTATTACATTTCAAATAAGGTAACTTGTAATCTGTAATCTATTACATTTCCTAACACTGATATTTATTATATTATATTATATTATATTATATTATATTATATTATATTATATTATATTTATCATATATAAATAAATGAATTTAAAAGACATTTTTATGAATGTATACATTTTTTATTCACATTAAGCAAACTCTTTGACTTCATAATATGCCATATTAATATAATGAAATTAATACTGCACACAATTGTCATCATAATGTTTTAAAAATGTTGTTTTAATATACTCAAATAATATGTAAAAACACTATATTAACACACACTAGTGTTGAGATCGGTAAATTAAATTTCTTTGTCAAATTGTCAAATTACAAAGTCTCAAAAAAGAACAGTAATTTTTTGCGAAATATACAACATCATAATCTTGTGATATTTATATAAATACTTTATATAAATATCAATCATCACTTTTTTTTGCATTTCAAATGCTGTTGTGTTTTACCCCCTTAGGGCCACACTTTAGGCCTAATGTAATTGCAACAACAGTTTGCTCATTTTGTCTAAATTTGTTTGCATTTAATTATCTCAAATGCAGTTACATTATTAAAAATACAGGTGCTTCATGATGTTTTTTTTTTTTTTTTTTTCCATAAAGAACCTTTAACATCTGAGGATGCTTTTTGTTTCACAAAAGGTTCTTTGTGGCGAAGGAAGGTTCTTCAGATGATAAAAAGGTAAGAAAGAGATGTTTCTTTGACTGAAGCCTTTGACTGAATGGTTCTTTGTGGAACCAGAAATGGTTCTTCTATGGCATCGCTGTGAAGAATCTTTTATAGCACCTTTATTTTTAAGAGTGTGCCTGAATAGTGACCTGGACTGGATTACATATACCCTCAAATAAAACTTACATTTCTGAATGTAATTTATATAGGGCATAATTTAAAGTGCTCTAAATCTACTCTGCATAAGCTATAAACTGCTAACCTCACATATAAACGTGATTTCTATCAGCGTAATTCAGAATTACTCCTCAGATATTCACCAAAAGGCAGTAGCCCATGAGTAGCTTCCTGTGTTTCAGGTGTTTTTTTTTTTTTTTTTTTTATTATTATTACTTCCCTCTGTTCAGAGAAGTCAAATCAATGTGTATCGTCAAAGATAAAACAAGCTGAAAACGAAAGGCTAGTATTCATGTCTTTCTTTTTTTCTGTCCATCTCCTTCTCTCACTTTAAAGGACCACTGGCCATACAAAAGATTAAATAATAAATTAGAGGGTGGTCATAGAGCACGCCGGTCAGAGTGGGCTTCACAGCCAGACTCACTGAGGAATCAATTATTTAGAGGCAGGGCCGAGATTAAACAAACGCTCTAGCCATGAGACAAACTCCTCCACGCTAGGTCCCGGGAATCATGCGTGTTTGTGTGTGTAACAGAGTGTATTTGGTGAGTGTGTGTGTACCGCGAGCAATTCTGAAGGGAAGAGAAGGCAGGGGAGCGTCGGGCTCAGAGCTGAGGGAGACGTCGCCATGAATTAGTAAAGTGCAAAAGTAGCTAACCGTGTTCAGAGGCCAACTTTCAGAGATAACAGTATGTACCTGGATGTTTGGGGTGTGTGTGTGCGTCTGCGTGGTTGTGTGTACTGTAGGCATTAACCCTTGTGTGTATTGTGTGCACTGATAGAGAGCTTGTCCTGGAAGATGTGCCACGGTTTCATAGTTTTTACAGTGTATCATTTTACCTTCATATCTTTTCAAACTTGTATGCCTTTTCTTTTTTTTTTTTTTTTTTTTTGGACCTTACAGGGAAAGTCAGTGGGGTCCAATATTGCTTTGGACTGGGACCCCATTAACTTTATTTTTATATACAAAAAAGCTAAAACATTCTCCATCAAATATCTTCTTTTGCTTCCAGTAGAAGTCATACAGGTTTGTATGGAGGCTTATTTTTGCCACAGCATAGATAGATACAAACTCAGAACTGCAAAGAAAAATCTGAGTTGTGAGATGTAACTTGCAGTTGCAAGAAAAAAAAGTTTATATGTAAGTTATGTAAGTATATATATAAGTTTACATCTGACAATTATAGAATATAGGTATAGAATTAAAATTGCAAAATATAAAATTTCTGAAACAATTATGAGTTTATACTTTGCAATTATGAATTTATATCTACCTATATATACATTTTTTCTGTTTTTATTCTGTATTTCCTGTTTTTATCTTTTATAATTAAATATCATTTAAATATTATTCATTGTGTTCTGCTATTGGTATTTTAGTTGGGATAATTAAATTTCAGTTCCTAAAACAGACCATTTTTGTTTAAAAAGTCAAATAATGAAGCCTTAGAAAGTACAATAACTTCTAAAAAAAAATACTTTTTAATAAAATTAGAATTGTGAGATATAAACTCAAGCCTGAATTGCAAGAAAAAAATGTGATACATTTCTTTTTCTTCCGTGGTGAAAACGGATGTAACAGAGTAAATGATGACATAATTTTTATTTTGAGTGAAACTATCCCCTTTTTTATGGCATACACACATTGTACTTTTTATCACTGTGCTGCCTAAATAAAGAGCTGTGAGAAACACTTTGTCGTTTTACCATTTAAAGTCTATAATGATTTAAATTAGAAGCAGAATACAAGTGGGACTAATTTCATGCATTTAATAATAAACTGGAGCGTCGCAGTCAGTGTCAACAGCGGCTTTATCCTGAGCACTATGAGGCTGAGGACCCTGGTGGGTAAGACAGTTGTAAAATTCCTTGTGTGGCATCATGTCTTGCTGGTTTAAACTCGTGTCAGTGTTGCTGGGACAAGTAAATGACAGAGTGACTGTGGTCTCAGCTGTGGGTGAGATATTTTAACTCACGGGGGAACGGCAGTGTAAAATGTGCCATTTGATTTCATTTTACACGGGGTGCTGAGTGTCCATGAAGGGGGGAAACGCAACTCTCCCCAGGCCCCCTGCCCAGCACGGCCCAATATCGTACCTAATTAAGTTTAGAGCAGCGTTTTCATTTGTTAATCACTTAAGTGCTTCCAGGATAACCTGATCTTCAAAGGTCTGGTCCCAGTAGCCCCCAATGTCAAAATGCAATTATATGCATGATTAGCTTGACCTGTTTCCAGACCCCCACCCTGTCGCACTCCTCCTTCTCTCTCTGTCTCTGTCAGTCTCGGCTCTCCTTCTCTCCTTCTATCCTCCTCTCCCTCTCTCTCGCTGCTGATTTGCATGTTGAGAATAGTTGTGTAGGTGAGCGAGTGACCTTGTACTTGTGTTTGTGTGTGTATCTCACTATATGTGCAGCAGGGCACCCCCGTCTGGTGGCAGCAGGAAACGATGCGGTGTGTGCTTGAGTCTGGGTCTGCAGGCAGATCATATGTCGGCAGAAAGTGTGTGTGTGAGAGATGTTTAAAGTTGTGAGGAGACAATCATAGATAAAGGTGAGGCAATCTTGAAAATCAGCTTCGGCGAGTTAAAAAGAGAAAATAAATAAATAAGAATAAAACAATTTATGCTGCTTAAAGGATAATACGATCAGGAATATTAATCAAATCATCTTGATCCTTGCTGCTTGTGCGCTGTAGTGCTTAGCAACGCTTCAATCCCTCTCTAATCTGATTGTGTGTAGATAAGGCGGCTTTAGTGACGCCATTGTGCTGCACCGACTTGTGCCATTCAACTATGCACATATAGTCACACACACACTGATTAGAGTTGTTGAGAGTTAAGAAACACACATAGACAGTGTTCTTGGAGGATTCTACTTGCTATTTGGTAGAGCTGTTTCTCCAATTCTGAAAAAGAAAATTATTTAACATGCAGTTTTCATGAACTCATATTCACTGCATGATTCATTTGCCACACCAGTGTTCAAGCAAACTGATGAAAGTAATTAAAATTGTGAAATATTCATGAAAACATTATAATAATAATAATAATTATTATTATTATTGTTATTATTATTTTAAGCTATGAGTTATAATACTTATCAAGTAACACTTTACAATATGTCATTTGTTAACATTCCTTAATGTATTAACTAACATGAACAATGAACAATACATTTATTACCCTATTCATTAATCTTCGTTAATGTTAGTTAATAAAAATACAGTTGTTCATTGCTAGTTCATGTTAGTTCACAATACATTAACAAACAATTTGTGATTTTATAATGCATTAGTAAATGCTGAAATTAACATTAAGATTAATAAATGTTGTAGAAGTATTGTCAATTTTTAGTTAATGTTAACTAAAGTAGTTAACTAATGTTAACTTATTGTAAAGTGCTACCAAATATCATTATTATAATTACTTATAAGTATTATAAAACCTAAAAAATGTATATGTTTAAAGAAAAGTTCATATTTTAGATACTATATTTAAAAAAAGCCTCAGTGTTAGTTAATAGGGTCCAGTGTTAGATCCCACTGACTTTCATTAAATGGACAAAAGAGTTTAAAAACTCATCAAAATATATCAAAATATTCATTTGTGTTCCATAGTACAAATGAAATTATGAATGTGTGTAAATAATGACTTAATTTTCATTTTTGAGGTAAATTACCACTTTAATAATGACAAGTCATCTTAAATATACACTTTTCCTCATACACTTTAAAAAAATCTGGGTTAAAAACAACCCAGCACTGGGTGAAATATGGGAAATCCAGCGAATGGGTTGTTATTGACCCAGCAGTTGGGTGAAATGTTTAATCCAACCTTCTGGGGAGTTTTATTTAACTCAACTATTACTTCAAAATTAATATATTTCTTGCTTAAAATGAACCCCAAAAAATTAACATTCATTAATATGTTCAATAAATGATCATTTATTAACAAGTTGAATAAATAATAATTAAACAATAAACTTTTTTTAAATTGCTTATTAATAAATTTGCACCTTTAGATTATCGCTGATGCCTCTAGTAATTATGTGTCTGATTGTTCATTTACAACCTATTTGGGGTTCATTTTAAGCCAGCCATAAATTTTAAACAGTAGTTGAGTTACACAAAACTACCTAGAAGGTTGGGTTAAACATTTAACCCAACCACTGGGTCAAAACAACCGGAGTTGCTGGGTTTGTCCATATTTCACCCAGCGCTGAGTTGTTTTTAACGCCCCATTTTTTAGAGTGTACATTCATATTAAACTTTAATTTTAAAAAAGAAAAAGAAAACTTGTCATGTTTACAATGAGTACATAGTTTTACTGTTATGTTTTTACATCAGTGGTGCCCATTTTCACGATCTCACAAAAAAAACAGAAGATGAGTGGAAGTGAGACTGGAAGCGATGCTGTTGTTGACTTTGTGAATCTGTTTGAATAGATGTTATTATCAATAAAACTATACAGACCTGTAATCTTTCAGGTTCAGAAGTGAAAAAGGAACATTCGTAAAGACAAAGCTGTTAATAAAGACAGAGCTTTCTTTTCTAATGACAATAAAGTAGACAGAAAGTCACAGGTGCGTCACTGCGGCCCCTGTGCATATTCAAACACACTTTGTTCCTATGCTTTTTTCCCCCTTTTTCATGCTCAGCTCCATCCTCGAGTTGTGTTGAGGGCCTGTGTCAGTGTGTAATTGGTGAGACTGAGGGGGAGGAGTTAATTACATTTAAAGGAATATGTGAATAGGAGGTCTCATGTGCTGTCTGACATGCAGTCACCCTCATACACACAATGTGTGTCTCTCCGGAGGGACACTCCAGTCCCTAGGTGCACCATTAGACAGATTTACAATGAAAGAAGTTGGAAAAGGAGGGGTGAGGGGTGGCGCTTGGCAAAGAGAGGATGTATGCAAGTTCTAGAATATTCACCGTGTCCTGTGTGTTATTCTCAATACAAACGCACACATATGCACATTCAAACTCATTAAAACAAAACAAAAAACAAAGACTGTGCTCTAGCGCCAGACTTTGCCAATTGTTTTCTATCTATTGTGAGATTCGTATGCTCTGTTTGGTAGAGCAGCCACACTGAACACTAATAAAACATCTTTATTTCTGTCCCTCTCTTTCTGTCTTGCTCTATTTCTCTCTTACACACAGAAACTGCTGTTTCACACAATAGGTGATTTCAGGTTTTGCTATCCTCGTAGGAACATTTGGAACCCATAACGTAAGCAAAACTTGATCCACGCACACGTACAGTCAGAAATGGTTTATATAAATCAAAATCATTTCTAACTGTGTATCCAGAGATGTTTCTGACATGTTAGGGCAAATCATTCCGGGTGACATTGCTCCATAACCTCTAACTGCCCATCTCTGCGGCATGACAAACTGTAGTAGCGTAGACACGCTTTTTCATCAGCACTAAATCAACTGTTGGTTTGATGCGTTCTGCTGTAGTGTGGTTTTGTAAAAAAGTCTTTGTACTGAATTCAGTAGAAAAATGTTTTATTAATTGCCATATGTTTATTGACTTCTCTTTCATGTCTGTTCTTTTGTTCTTTCTTTGTAGTGGCAAAAGATCCCTGTGCATCATCGTTTGGGAGCGATCTGAAATGTCAAAGGTGTCCTTTTGATGTCGGGTATGGGCCTCATGCAAGGCAGCACCTGTGTGGGACGCGTCTGCGTGAGTGTGTGTGTGCGTGCGCGCGTGTGTCATATTCACATCCAAACTGTCAGGCTGCTCCTGTGGGAACAAGGGATAGTGAAGAGACGAAAACAAACCGGGGTTGTGCTATCACCTGCTTTCTCTCTCTGCCTCTCATTTAGTAAGTGGAGTGATTGTAATAGTTTGATGAGTATTGAATGTTTAAGATGTAGATCTCTTTGATCCTGATATGGTACAATCTGGCTTACACTGAAACCCTTCCCACTGTGTGCTGCAATGCCTGTTTTACTATCAGTCCAACCATCAAAGTCCTTTCCACTATAAATGAATGAATGAAAGTGTGTGTGTATGTTTGTATTTATGTGAACCTGTGTATGTGTGTGTTTCAGCTGCCGTAACATATGTGTGTTGCGAATCAGAATCTGAACTCATATCCACTCCATCTGCTGGTCAATTAGATGAACACACAGCAAAATTCTCAAACCGCTACAGTTTCACAGAATAGTCCTTTTTTAAACAAAGTTAGCTTGTTTGTATGAAACTGTTACAAACAAGCAAAATGCAAATTGCGAATACAAAATAAAACATACAAATACAAATGAGCTTTTAATCGTGCCATTGGTTTTACTTTCTTATAAGCCGATCCAACAAACAAGTGAAAAATACCTGAAGGAATTGTATTAATGTTCCTAATGAAAACAACCAGCAGCAAAACAAACATGTTGTTAATTCTCTTGGTCTTCGTTGTGTTTTATAACAGTTCTACCACAAGTTCTTTCCACACAGTGCCTGTGGAGAGTTCTATAAAAAGGTTAATGTAAGAGTGTGTGTTGGAGGAATAGGGGAGAAGAGAGCAATGCCAGCAGTGTATTGGAGTGTGTGCCACTTCCTGTCCCTTGAGAAAAGACGTCAGCTGAGGAAAAGACATTTTGCATTTGACTTTTTTTTTTTTTTACTTATATATTTACTTATATCTTTGCTTTTTTACTTATAGAACAATATATGATCATGATGAAACATTACAGTTCATTTAAAAAAATTAAATTAGCTGAAAATATACTCACCCCAAGGTCATCCAAGATGTAGATGAGTTTGTTACTCCATCTGAACAGATCTGGAGAAATTTAGCATTACATCACTGCTCCCCAATGATCAAAACATCACAATAATTTACAAATAATCCACATAATTCAACTCTTTTAAGTAACGTCTTGAGAAGTAAAATGTTGCATGTTTAGAAACAAATCCATATTTAAAACACTTTAAACCGTCGCTTCTAGCCAAAATACAAATACATAATCTATAGTAACACCTTTTCCAGTGAAAAAGTTCATTCTCTGTTGTCTTCTAACACCAAAATCCACTAGATTACGGCTCCATATGTTTCGCTTTCAGGTGTTCTGACAAATAATGCTACATATCATATTACGCTACCAACACTGTATTTTTAATACAGTAAGGGTAGGTTTAGGGTTGTGGTAGGTGTACACGAAAGGCTAGCACAAATGGACACAACACAGAACGTAACAAGCTTGCTCTGTAACTTTAGGCAGCTCGGAGTTGGACTTAGAAGGATTTTGACTGACAGGCGATCTGACCAATCATAACACTGAATCCACCATTTTTTTTTCCAACAAACCAGATAGAGTAGATTAACGTTGGTGGACTTAAACTTGAAAAAAGGTGTGTATTGGCATCTTTCAGTTGAAACAAGATACCTTCTGATCAGAGGTGTGTTAACCGAAAATTGTCCGTCGTTGACAGAATTTTTTATCAGTGACAGAAAAATCTGAAGGCCGTCCATCATTTTGACAGATTGCACTGAGGGTGATCTATTGTAAAATTGTAGCTATTATTTCCACCCCTGTCCAGCTGGTGTCGAGTGTGCTCCAGTCTGGCAGCAGAGCGCTGGATCCAGAGCAAAAACAAATCTGTCACGAATGTTTTCCTAAACATTTGATTACGCACAGGCCAGTACACAGAAGCTACAAGGATCTATCATGCCACATTAAAGAGTGCCAAAATTTCCAAATGAAATGGACAGAATTTGAAATCTGAGACTTCATTTCATATCAAAAGTAACACAAAACCTAGCCTATTGCTATTTACTGGAAGGAAGGCACACTATGTACTGTTCATTCATCTTCTGAAAACAGCATAGACCAAAAGATTGATTGTGATTTGAGAATTGATATTGGTTCTTTAAAATGAGAATCTATTTTTATTTTTTTTTGTTTACCCAGCCCTAGCTTATTTTCTTGTTTTTAAACACTGCGCTGCCCTGTAGGTTCATGATTAAAAATGAAAATGTGGGGGTCTATTTTCAGTGATGAGGAGTGGCTATCTGTCTGCTCAAATATCTGTTTAAAAATAAATGTATACTATTATTATGGTCAACTGCTCAAGTACCTTCAGTCAATGCTTTTACCACTGGAAAAATTAACTTATGATTTACATCAAAGATCTGAGGTGTTCTGGCGAATTTGGTCCTCTCTCTGGATCTTTCTTGAGGGTACTCAGTGACTATGTGTTTCTAAATTTGGTTTATAATTTTCATTTATTTTTGTCTTTGCTCTTAAGCATTTATATGCATTTGAATGTCTAACAAAATCCTGTGCTTGTTGTTACAAGACACCTGTACCACTACTGTTGTTTTATTGAAAATTTTAATAAAAAAAAAAAAAAAAAAAGAAAAGAAAATGTGAACAAAAATAAAAGCAATTAAATGCGTTATTCTAATGAAAATATGAAAATTAAAATGACAGGTAATAGATTACGACGGAATTTTTACGACCCTGTCCGTCAAAATGATGGACAATGTTAAAGTCTAGCGCAATCTCTGCTTCTGATATTCATTTATGTTTTTGTTTACCATGCTATAACTAGTAAAGTGGAAGACATGATCAGTTTTTGTGCCGCTTGAACTGAGGCACTACAGTGATGTATCATGACACATAAAATCATAAAGTGCCATAAAATCGCATTTATTGTTTAAATTTCTTTAAAAATGACAAAATTTAAAAGCTGAGACCTAAAGTAACCAGCTCTGCCTTGTCTGTCAGTGCGATGTCAGTTTCCTTTTTGCTCCACAATGTATTTTTCACTGCTTGAGGACATGATGTTTGGCGTGAGAGTGCCATACTTGTCAGACATAGCAACAGTAACGAAGGGGGTGGGTTTTTGCAAAAAGGCGGTTGGAAATTTCATATAATGGTGAAAGATTTCCCATGCAGAATTCACAAAAGTTGGTCACATCGCATTGACCAACAGAAATCTGCTTGGTTCGAAAGTGACTTCTGTGTGAGCTATGCTTCATACATCACTACACTATTGTCAACAGACCTTTTTTTCCTGTGAAAACTTACCAAAATTTTGTTAATGCAACCACACATTTTTTTTTTTTTTTTTACCTATATGTTTTATTCTGACTGAACGCTAACTTTAAAAAAAAAACTGTAAATGTTAAATACATGTAAATGAAAGAGAGATGGCAGTGGGACACACCGGTGTATATACTTTGCTAATTGATAGCATCAGGATTAATTAACTGTGAGGAAATAACTGGCTCCTAACAAATGTTTATGTCTTGGGAGAAATCGAACGAGAGACAGATGAAATTAGGGAAACCAGTATATGAAGCACTCTCTCTCTCTCTCTCTCTCTCTCTCTCTTTATAGGAAAAATCAGTTGCTGGTGGCAGTTTGCTGACATCTTTGTTAATAGATCCCTATAGATGAGAGGGATTGTTCTCTGTGATTTACTCTGAGACAGCATCAGTCAGTAATGGGAATACAGATAATTACTTTTCATTTATCCTCCTTGTTTCAACATGTAAACCCTCCTGATGATTAAATGCCGTAGTGCTCACTGCATACTTGCTTTGTTTGGCCCATTTTTCCTTTTTGTACCTGTGTGTTAAAAGTACTGGTGTCTAACCAACACCCCTCCCTCTTGTTGTTTCCTTTGATTATTTCTTGTGTTTACACGTTAGTCATTTGTTTTATTGAAAGTAGTGCCAGAATTATTTGGACTCAGTTTGTGGACACGCACAAATGCACTCGATCACTTTGCTTGTTGTTTTTCTAAACATCTCCAGGCAAAACACATTTGAATGGGTAAATTTAGTGTTGTTGTGCTGTAGATTGGTATGAAGTGCTGTTGGATTAGGATGGATGACCAGAGGTGAGGGGTCAAAGAGAGGGGCCGTTTGAACCTTTGTCTCTTTATAGTAGTCAGAGCTGAAGGTCAGAATAAGCTTTGGTCTGAGAGACATGTAAGACTGCTGTGTGTTAGAGAGCAGGAGCAATAAACAGAAACTGATACTGTATTTGGTTAACCTGGCTCAACCTAGACAGGTCACACAGGTCATGTGCATTAATTATATCTAAGAAATGCATCTATGTTGTTGTGGTGTTTTTAGTCATATTAATGCTGTAAACTTAGAGTTTCTCTATTTGTGTCACTTAGCGTCACCATGTATTACTCAGTTAGGAATTATTTCTGATTACAGAGGATTTATTAAACAAAACAGAGGCGCTCAAAGATTTTGCAAGTGATTTGTGACTCCATAAATTATTAAACACCACGTTTGTATGTATGGAATTGGGATAACATGCGTTTCATGTCTCTGTCATTTGGATCCTGAAACTGAGGAGCTTCAGCTGTGTCTTAATTCATCAATATTTCATAGTTAATTATTTTCCTCAAGATTCAGAAATTCATTACTTTAGGGGAATGGGAGTGACTTTTGTTCTTCTTTTTCCTTCTTTTTTTGCTATTTCACATTTTTGCAAATATGAAGTCACATTTCCTATTGAACATGTTCTCATGATCACATATATATCACAGTACATACACATATATAAAATAAAACGTTATAGGGACAAAACCCCTCAAACCCTTGTGGGGACATTTTTTGGTCCCCATGAGGAAACAACCTTATAAATCATACAGAATTAATTTTTTTGAAAATCTAAAATAGCAGAAGGTTTTGTGTGAGGGGTGGGTTTAAAGGAGAACTCCACTTCCAGAATTTACAGATAATTGTCCTCCAAGATGTTCATGTCTTTCTTTCTTCAGTCGTAAAGAAATTATGTTTTTTGAGGAAAACACTTCAGGATTTTTCTCCATATAGTGGACTTCTATGGTGCCTGAGTTTGAACCGAGTTTGAACCAAAATACAGTTTAAATGCGGCTTCAAACAATCCTAAATGCAGTTGTAAACGATCCCAGCTGAGGAAGGAGGGTCTTATCTAGTGAAACGATCAGTTACTTTCTTAAAAAATAATACAATTTATATACTTTTTAATGCCAAACGCTCGTCTTGTCTTACTCTGCCTGGACTTTGTTTTTTCCGGTTCATGACAGTTAGGGTATGTCGAAAAACTCTCATTTTCTCCCTCAACTTCAAAATCATCCTATATCGCTGTTTTACCTTTTTTTGTGTAGGGTGTTTGATCTTCCTTGCATGTTCACTTTTGTAAGATGTTTTACAAACAAAGATAATGTTATCCATTAAGGTTATCCATTAAGGTTTCTATAACAATTCACTATTTGTCAAATTGATACATAACAAGAAATGATCTCAACGACAGTAATTATTGTTTCCATTGCTGTGACAAGACTTTTTCTATTAGCAAAATAAGACAATCAGCATTGCATGAACAAACACATTTATGTTGGCTAAAAGTATTTTTACTGAGAAAAACTGAAAAACTATTGTTGAGAGAACTCAAAAGTCTTACTGCATCAAGTTGCCTTTTTCAGCTATTTTTTTTTTGTGTGTGTATGGAATGTCCCCATAAAACATGGATACCCAGTGTGTGTGTGTGTAAGAAAGGGTGAGAGCTTGGTACTGGTATTAACTAGGTTTTGAGGACCAAATGTCCACATGAGTATAGTAATACCAGTAAATTTTGACCTTGTGTGTAATTTATATACAGTATGTTGGATATAGAATATAATGCAACACGTAAGCAATAAGTTTTGCTTTGTTCTTTGATTATTATACATTTTTCTCCTCAATATTTCTCCTCAATGTGTATTGTACTTCTAATATGTATTGATTCTTTGCATATCTGCTTTTCAAACTAACAATTTTGTATTTTAGAATTTTTAAATGTTATTTTATTTGTGCAATACACAACACCTCCAGATTATGCCATAGTCTTGTAAATATATAAAAAATGATTCATGCTAAAACAATCTTTGACCTTTAAAACTGTTACTTGAATAAACGCACCACAGCTGTATTGTTTTAAGAACGTTTTAAATGTCCTCATTAATGGCTTGAATGTGGTAAATGACTGACAGATACAATCTGAACGATAATCTATCACTAGCAGACTGCATTGCTTTTTGGGAGCCGTGTCAGTAATGGCTATAATCTAAACGATGACAAAACAGTGTGTGTTGTGTTTTGCCTAGTGTTAATAGCTTGATTGTGTGTGGGCGGTGGGGTTAATAAGATGATGAAGGTGTTGGAGAGTTTAGGGGTCATAAGGGAGCCAGCTGCAAGCCTGAAGGCCTCAGTGGCCATCCCAGACAAGGGCTAGTGACCAAGGGAAGCCTGAGGCCACCAGTGTCACACCAGGACCCTGTCTGCTCCTGCTAGAGGAGTGATGGATACTCAGCCCGGAGGGGAAATGACCCCAAAACGGCCAGCTATGAAAACACTGGGACACAATATTGCATGTTTGAACTCTGTTCCAGCTTTGTTGTAGAGAATAGATAGAGTATTGGATGAATAGAGGACAGTCTGGATGGATGGATCAGTGACATTTGTGATGAATCACTGAACATGCAGAGATCATCTGAAGCCTCTTCTAATGGCTGTGTTTAGTCCACTATTGTAAGTGTCTTAACAAAGGAAATCATCAGGATGCCTAGGGCCACTTACGTTCCTCCCTGCTGCTCCTTCATCTGTGCTATTCGTCAATTAAACTAACACTAATTAAAATTGTGTCTGAAAGATAAACTCAGACCTCCAGCGCTGTAAACATTGTGTAACCCTCATGTTCTCTTTGGGCTCTGAGAGACCCCAAGGCCATTTTAATAGCTCAAAAAATTCTTGCATTTTAAGAGCTAGGTTTGTTCTTCATGACCTTTCCTAATCTAATGAGAAAGGAGTGTTAACAAAATTATCACTTGATAACTTCAACTGTCCTCCATGCATAATGTAACATTACCTATGTCTGGGTCTCAGAGACCTCAGGTATAAAACATGAATAAATCCAATGAATTTCACATGATGATGAAAAAAAGAGTTGAAAAAAGGTCCAAGGTCTTAATGTCTGTTTTAAATGGGTCATGAAATGCAGTTTCAGATTTTTATATTATGTTTTTGATGTTAGTTTATAAATATTGCAGTTCTTTGCACCTAAAAAGGTCCAATATTTGTAAAAAAAAAAAAAAAAAAAAAATGTATATATATATATATATATATATATATATATATAATTTTCTATACACGTTTTCACTCTCTGTGAAACATTCAAGTTCATTTTGCATTACCTCATGCAGAAGTGGAAGTTAATGCCCTCTTCTGCGATCGGCTAACTTCATTGTGCCATATCGCATGTCCTCCTTTACAGCATGTTGTGTGTTTTGATACTTGGGATGGCAAATGCTGTGACTGAGGTATATATGTTTGAGCCCGAAGCAGAAGAAATTGAAACAATGCAACCATTTGCAATGCAAATCACATGTAACCGAATATCTATATTCAGACTACTTAAAAGAAGACGACCGAAAAACACTAGCTACGCATTGTGTGAAGGGCTAAATAATAGCAACGGCAATATAAGCTATAATAAAATATATTCAACTCAAATTAACTATTTCTGGTCCTTTCTGATTTTTCTGATATGTAATGATTTTATTAGCAGCACTCAAACAATACACTTGGTGTCTTTCCATAAAAGATATTGTGCAAAATAATTCACAAAACAGTCCATTGTGAAATGTAAAGAATTAAGAAAATTATATCTTTCAGTCACTCAGGCATGTCATTAAAAATACATTTCAGCCATGCATTTCTAATGCTCAGATCTTTAGAAAAGCTATGCACAGTTTTGGAGGTGCAGTTTCATTAACATCCACTGACTAAACAACATCTGGGTTTGACGGTCTTATTCAACGTCTTTATAACTCTAACCTCTTAAATGTGACCCTGGACCACAAAACCAGTCATAAGGGTCATTTCTTTTTATTAAGATTTTGAAATCTGAATAAATAAGCTTTCCATTAATGTATGGACATTTAAATGTGACAATATTTGCCAAGATGCACTGAAATATTTGAAAATCTGGAATCTGAGAGTAAAAAAAAACAATTTTCTTAACAAAAAATAAGAAAATTGCCTATAAAGTTGTCCTAATGAAGTTCTTAGCCATGCATATTACTAATCAAAAATAAGTTTTGATATATTTATGGTAGGAAATTTACAAAATATCTTCATGGATCATGATCTTTACTTAATATCCTAATGATTTTTGGCATAAAAGAAATATCAGTAACTTTGACCCATACAGTGTATTGCTGGCTATTGCTACAAATATACGTGGGCTACTTATGACTGATTTTGTGGTCCAGGGTCATAAATGTGTAAATATCAAAGATTTTGACCCCTTTAAAGTCAAGTCAAGTCAAGTCAGGTCACCTTTACAGTGCTTTTAATAGTACAGATTGTGTCAAAGCAGCTTTACAGAATTAAATATTGTCAATAATGCAAAAGGGCGACAGTAAACACTCAATTTTCAGTTAAAGGCAGTTCATCTTGAATTGAGTGATGTCATCATCCAGCTCAGTTCAGTTTAAAGGGACAGTTCACCCAAAAATGAAAATTCTGTCATTAATTACTCATTGTTATGTTGTTCCAAACCCGTTAGACCTTTCTTTATCTTTGGAACACAAATTAAGATATTTTTGATGAAATCCGAGACCTTTCTGACCCTACATAGACAGCAAGGGAACTATCACGGTCAAGGCACAGAAATGCAGTAAGGACATCATTAAAATAGTCCATGTGACATCATGCATGTGGTACTCTCATGAATGGCGGCAGACGGTGACGCAGAAGAGAAGAACTGTTGAGTAATAGTAATTTTTGATTACTATGCACACACAAAGTATTTTCATATCTCCAGAAAAAATAAGGTTGAACCACTGATGTCACATGCTATTTTATCAATATCCTTACTCCCTTTCTGGCCTTTGAACATAGTAGTTGCACTGCTGTCTCTGCAGGGTCAGAAAGCACTTGAATTTCTAAAAAAATATCTTAATTTGTGTTCTGAAGATAAACTAAGGTCTTACTGGTTTGGAACGACACAAAGGTGGTTAACTAATGATAGAATTTTCAGTTTTGGGCGAATTACCCCTTTAATATGAATTAATTTTCCGTATTGAATTTCACAGCTATTTTACACATATTTTGAATTACATCAAAGCTGATTTTTCAGCAGCCATTACTCCAGTCTTCAGTGTCCCATGATCCTTCAGAAATCATTCTAATATGCTGATTTGGTGCTAAAGAAACATTCCCTTTCATTATCAATATTAAAAAAGGCTGTGCTTCCCAATATATTTGTTGAAACTGTGATACATATTTTCAGGATTCTTGAATAACAGTTCAAAAGAACAGCATTTATTTGAAACAGAACTCTTTGTAACATTATAAATGTCTTTACCGTCACTTTTGATCAATGTAACACGTCTTTGCAGTATAATATATATTCTTTTTATATTTAAACCATTGGGTTCTCTGGCACACCAAACATAAAAACATTAATGTCAGTGAGTCAATCTCATTGCAGGGCATGTCCATCACAGAAGGAGGAGAGCACTGCTCTTCTCTAATATATAATCACATACATTATCACACCAGCAGTGTACTTATACTCTCTTTAATATCAATATTCGTCTCGCTTAAAGCCTTTAACACTGGGAGGTATGTCTGCTCACTGGAACGTCTGCTCTGTAAATGCTTTTAACATACCCGGTAATTATGCCATCGTGTTGCAGTGAAGATTTGCATTATTACAGATGTCAAAGAAAAGGGGGTGAGGGTGGAGGGTGAAGCGCTATTATCATTATTTAACCTCAGTGTGTTGCCCAATGCATAACTGTATCATTATCATTAAATTTTAATCATCCATGCAACTGCCTCAAGTGTGTATGTGTGTGTGTGTGTAAGTACATGTTTTCACAAGCCTGCTGAGCTCTCTTTAATCGCCTGGCCCTCTTAATCATAGACGTGTTTGAAAGAGACAACTCTTAAAGACTGCGTGGCACACTCGATTACATTCTCCTTTACTAATGAAAGAATGTGGTAGAGGCAGACCGTGGTCCAGAGAGGCAGCAGGGGGGAAGAGAAGAATCGTGAATCACATGACCACTCAGGACTGAGTGTGAGCCGCTTGTATTGTCACGACTGTGTGAGAAGACATAGAGAAGACACCTTCAGACTCTCCATCTCCAGTTCACTTTGAGATATTTTTGTATATGTAGAAGTCACACAAAACAAAATTTAGATCCCGCAGACATAAACATCCAGCCTCCATTACAAACTGTTTAGTGTTGGATTTGTTTCAGGATGGTTTTGCTGCGGTTTCCGTCTTTCTCGCTCTCTCGCGTTCCTAACCCCCGTCATGTGCACAAACAGCACCACACCGCCGAGCAAAAGGGAGAAATAAATCTAACACAAGCTAAAGGAAGTGTAGCATGAGGCACGTCAGGTGAGCTTTCAAAAGTGACAGCGAAATTTCAATGCGGGGGGCGAGGGGGGAGCGGCGACAGTCAGAAAGGCAAACCTGTGCCGGGACATTTTCCTCTACAAAGGTGTACAGATGAACAAATTAAAGACTAGAGAATGACAATGCGACTACAGATGTTTGCTCTCCCCGCATCTCTTTTTGCATAATCCCAGTTAAAGAGAAGGTAGAGACCGTGTGCGATAAAAAGTCCAGGTTTTCAGAGAACAGTGGGTTGCTTATTAGAGAAGCTTTGATCGTGGAGCCTTTGATATCTCAGTGCTCATCAAGAATTCACTTTCAGCCATAAATATAGGTAGCTCAGAGAAGTGTTATGACACACACACTTACTCTCTCTCAGCCACTTTAAGTTATCAAAAACATTGCAAAATATGAAGGGAACTGTGAGGGAGGGTCTACAAGAGAATGAGGGGAAGAGAAAGACAGAGAGTTGGGCGGCAGGTGAAATTTTTGCACTTTTATTATTCAGAACAATACCAGTTATCTGTGTGTGTGTGTGTGTTTGTGTGTGTACACACAATGTAAAACATTTTTCGAAGATGTAAATAAACAATTTTGGAGTATGTTAAGATTATATGTTAAGTATGCTAAGATAACACTGTTTTATTTGTGTTTATTTCAAAATTGCACACATTTAATTGCCAATTCGTTGTAATTTTTTGTGACATTTTCTGTCAATTTCCAAATGAAATTTGTTTCCACACCAGTTTTCTCCGGTGTATATGCATATATATGAGTCTCTATTTAAAAGGCTCATTTGTACAATTTACTACACATTTCTGAATTTACAAACAAATTTATAGCAAATTGTAGTACATCTGAAAAAACATCATACATTCACAAAATTCACATACACTCTTAAAAATAAAGGTTCTTCACAATGCCATAGAAGAATCTTTTCTGTCTAAATGGTTCTATAAAGAACCTTCAATATCTGAAGAACCTTTCTGTTTCACAAAAGGTTCTTTGTGGTGAAAGAAGGTTCATATATATATGAATTTTGTGAATCTGCATTTTAATCCATATTCCATATCCAGACAGTATCTGAGCTCAAGAAAATATAAGATATTATTATAAAATAGAAATATAAAAGAAAATAATGGTTACACTTTACAATAAGGTGTCATTTTTTAACATTAGTTAATGTATTAACTAACATGAACAAACAATGACAATACATTTATTACAGTATTTATTCATCTTTGTTAATGTTAGTTAAAAATGCAGTTGTTAATTTTTTTGTGCATGTTAGTTCACAGTGCATTAACTAATGTTCACAGACACAACTTGTGATTTTTAAAACGCATTAGTAAATGCTGAAATTAGCATTAACTAAGATTAAAAAATGCTATAAGTATTGTTCATTCTTAGTTCATGTTAACTAATGTAGTTAAGTAATGTTAACTAATGAACCTTAAAGTCGAATAATACTCTGTTAAATGTACACGCATACAAAAAAATGACAAAATCAAGCACAGAAATGTTTTTTTTTCCTTTTTTTTCTAGTTGTGCTCCATCTTTCCCATCTAATAGTAAAAATCTTCTCTCCGACTTTTCACACAGAAGCCCGCACACACACACACACATGCGCGATAAGCTACATATCGTACACATCCACATGTTTAGTAGAATTTTGTCCTCAAGATAAAAACAACAAACAGACCTCAACACAACAAGAAAAGACAGATATTCTCAGCTCAAGTAAAAGTTTCCTTAATTGGCCTTGTAATCCTATCGGTGTCAAAAACATAGCGATACCAAAAAACCCCTGTCCTCATTAAAAAGTACAAGCCTGCTTTTGAGAGCTCACACGCAGAATTGATTAGAAAGGTAACGCTGGGTGTGATATTCATTTCTTTCATTGTTCTGCTCCCAGCTCAATGAGACAGGATTTTTCTCCCTGCATCCCAATTACAGCATTGTAGATCAAGCAAGGTGCAAGATTAACTAGAGAAACCTCACTAACACAAAGAGAATTCCTAACTTAACAAGGTGTCATTCCTCATTGATAGAACCCTACGCCGTCTGTCCCAGAGTAATTATGAGAAGTGCATTTGAATGTAAATACATGCACACGGACCTCTAAAAACAGCAGCGCCGTGTTTAAGATACCTCTCCTCGCTAGACTGGAAGCCGTGGGTTTCCCCCAATAAACTTGGTTACATATTGTGGGTATGTCATTATTTTTCTCAGAAATAGAAAATTTCAGAGGTTTTATTGAGAGCATATTGAAGTTTTAAAGTTTAAACCCAAGTTGAAATTATAGAACTCACTTTGATCAAAGGGATCAGAGAGTCTGATCAGAGGGAGAGTGGCAGGATCTCAAAGTTCGTCGGCTGAATACTTAAACGGAGCTTCTCTAGGAGGAGGGAAATGCATTGCAATGTCCACGGCAGCCATACCTCACTTTTCCATTTCTTATCTATAATCACCTAAAGAGAAATTTCTTATAATCCAACACTAATTTGTAAACATAGACAAAACTTCTTTTTTAATATACACTATGTGATATAAAAGGCAGATTGCTCTCTGAACATCTAAATTGTTTTTTATCCTCAGTGTCATCTTCAAATCCATATCAAAAACGACTTTTCTGGATTTTAGTGTGACTATCTTCATTAACCTCCCTTTAGTCTGTAATGCTCATGCTTTTCATCATTGCTGGATATTTTATGCAATTAATCCCTGAAGCTATATTTGTGTAGAGAACAGAGTGGGAAAAAAGGTGTGCACGCACACACACACACATCAGTAAGCACACTGTGGGAGAAGATTAATCTTTCTATTTCTGTATTCAGAAGCAGCTCATAAACTATTTAGACTTTTCAGCCCTAATGGAGATTCTGGAGGCACAGTGGGGCATCTTTTATACATCAATAAGGCCAATTATCTGTTTAACTGAGAAAGGCCGTGTTGCCAGATTTGCCCGTCCCCACTGTTTACACTCATTCTTTTCTTCCTCAACACCAGAGGGCAGCCCTGGCACACTGACCCCCACAACTCTGCCCCCCCCCCCCCAACACAGACCCCCAAGGTGGGGTTGGTAGGGTGGTGGGACGGGGGGCTCAATCTTTAAACCATAACCCCCCCTGCTTGTGTGCCCTGGCAAGGCTGGCATGGCAACACTACACAGCACAGCTGGCAGTATTATAAGACTAAGTCTGGGTAAGAATACATCACATGTACACAGCATCAGTCAACCCTACAGTATCTCCAAAACATGAATTTAAGAGAGAAATGAAGATGGTAGGAGAACGGGAGAAATGAACATCAATCTTTTTTTATTTAAGGGAAATGATGATTATTTACATTTGATAATTGATACAATAATTTTATACATAATAATAATTTGATACAGTGCCCTTATTGTGTACATGCATGTTTTTATATTATACTTATAATTTTAAAAATTATCTGCATGTAACTGCATCCGTAATTGATGTCTGTAATTACATTTATAGTTGCACTGTTGATGCATCCCTTACACCTTAACCCACACTTAAACTTACCCATACCACCAAACCTGTCCGTAACCTTACCAGTCTCCCACCTCAATAGCAGAAAAAGTGTTTTGCAATACAATATGAACACAATACTGTAAGTGCACTCTACATTTTTGATGTAAGTACGTAGTAGGTAATGCCACCCAATATAAAGTGGGACCTAATATGTCAATAAAATATTATAAATTGTATTTTTATTAGGGACGCACAATATACACTATATGTAATATTGATGTCCTATCGTTTTTTGACTGATATTAGCATTTTAAAATCGAATGTTTAAATGTGCATGTTCATTTCTCTTGTTTTAACATTTATTGTTATTTTGCATACATTCATGTCATTGCGTTCGTTAAGTTAATCATAAGTTAAGTTAATCATGTTAAGTTAATCATGTCATTGCGTTCGTTAAGTTAATCATATAAAAACATTAATAACACTGCTAAATGCAATTTCAAAGAAATCTTGTAATGATGATCCATTTTTAATACTGTAAATTGTAATTTTGTGATGCCTACATTCACATAAATAGTATATTATTTTACATTTATTTCAATGAAATGGCATTTTAAATATTGATGATTTATCTGTTATCAGCATGAAAATCATTATGAGCCTATCTGAATTGGTCAGAGCATTATATTGGTGAATCCCTAATATGCACCATAAATGAAATCTAATATTTGAATACTTTTATATGTTTTAGGGTAATATTTCAACAAACCCTTTGAAGGCATGATGTTTCTGTGTAATGATTCCCGAAAAACTAGCAAGAGACTGCAGAAAGTCAAACATTGGCTGACCTACTCGTACACTTCTCATCCAGACAGGGGCTTGTCACGGCCCTTTTATCCATTGTAGCCATTCCAAGGCTAGGCTTGCATTGCCTGTCCCAGTCTCCCTCATCCCAAAAGCCAAAACACAGCCATCCAGCTGAAGCTTTGCCCTGTCTCTTCTTTATTCCAAAATCCTGCCTCATCGCTCCACGGTTGACATGCCAACCTTCACCATCCCTGGCCATGCTCAAACTCTGTCTTCATGTGCTCTGTGTTCTAATCAGGTTCCAGAAGCACAGACAGGTTTTTGAGCACATCAGCTGTGTGTCTGTCCTGGCCCAAGCCTTTAGCATTACATTCCCACAGTCCGAAGAATTACTTCACAACATGGAGGATTCATACAGCCCAAGGCTTTATATTTGTAACCCACACCAGCGTGACCACGGCTGGTCCATCAGCAGGCCTCATTAGCTCTATACCCAGAGAATGTGCGGGCTGCCTGGCTCCAGATGGGTCCGAGCCAAACTTTTGCTGCCAACAATAGGCTGCCAAGCAGTTGTTCTGACAGTGGAAGATGGGAAGAAAAGAGGTTCCCCGGATTTGTATGTTTCTAGTTGGTGTGACTTCACTGTTATATGAACTGTGTGTTTTATGGAGAGGGGCACAGATGGATGGCAATATGGTGTTTATATAGTCAATGACCATCCAAGCGCCAAAATAAAAGCCACTCAAAGGCATGCTCTTCCCCATTTGGCTCGGGTTTAACATATTCACAAATTTCGAACGACATTTCTCGCCTGGAATGCGCTAGAATGGTATAAGAATTCAAGCAATGTGATAATTAAGAATAACATGGTGTCTCAATCCTCAGTGGCAGTGTATAATTACAGTGTGGAAAGTCTGTGTTGACGGATTCAACCTCACCACTTGCCACAACAACTCGACAATGTTGATTTCCTCACGTTGCTCCATGTTCGGGACAGATTAAATACAGCTAAACATCAACCGTCAGGCTCTTGAGAACCCCGTCTTTGTGTATGCGTGTGTAACTTGGCATCCAAACTAGGAAAAGAGCGGGAAAGTACACTCTTCAGTGCCAGTTCAAACTTAGACTAAACCGGCACAGCCTCTTGGGGTTTTGGGTCGCCCAGCGATGGTTTCTCTGCGGTGTTCTCCATAGAGGAGAATTAATGTGAGTTTTTTTTTTAATAACGTGCGGCCTCTAGTAGGTAAATGGCAAGACTCGTCCTGTCAGTCAAGTCATGGCTGTCCTCTGGTTAGCAGCCCGGGAAAGCCACAAGGCTGGCGGGGTGGATCAGTGGCCCGCTCTGACTGCATAGAGAGAGAATAACTGCTGCTGACACTTGCCGCTCCTGCTGGACAGATGATGTCATTTTATGGGCCCTTAAACATATGATCCTAAATGCTTTTTAAAGCCCAGGATGATCTCAGAGGCATTGTACACGCTTAACCTTTGAGTTATTCCTAATGTGTTTTATTATTTAACTGGGCCTCTGAAGTATTTTTGCTTTGGCCAATGAAAAGTCCTTTACATGGGAGAACATGGAGCTGTGGTGAATTAAGCTTGCAATGGGACATGTGTGGGTAAAGTCTGAAGCCTGTAAAAATAGCATGATTAGACAGGCACTCACTCAGCACCTGCTCTTTATACTGGACACTTATGGCATTATTGTACAGAGCACAGATGTCACGACGACACCTGTGGACCCATTTCCCTTATTAACACATATGAAACATGAGCAGAATGCATTTTTGCATAAATCCCTTCGCACATAAATTGTCCCTGTTGAATTGAAGGCTTCATTTTATGTAGGCATGGTTTTACGCACGATTTACACAGAAATTTGTTATGCTTGTGTTTTATGGACAAGGCCCATATATTGTATCGAGCATGACCATAAATATTCTACTCTCGCATACAAAGTGATTCCGATACACTTTGGATGGGAACATTTTGTGTGTGTAGGGAAGCGTGAGTGGCCATTTGTCCCCTCCGACCTAGTTTGGGTCCATCCCAGCCTTTGTGGCTCCTCCAAACTTTGGCCAGAGTGTCAGCCAAAGCCCGGGACTCTCACAGCCTGCAGCAGCGAGGCTGAGATTTGAGACTGAGTGAATGAGATCAGGTTACGGCGGAGATAATCCTCCCAAAGCTGTTTTCTTCTACCACTATAGCGCAGGATATTACTCTGGCAATAAGTGATTTTAATTGGTTGTCTCACATGACATGCAGACAGGCGCGTGCCTTTGGGTAATTCCTCTCTCTGTATTGGCCACTTTGTCTGCCTTGCTGTTCAAATGACTGTGCAGTAATGGTTTTGTAAGGGTGCTGGTTGGTACGTTGACGGCCTGGGACTTAGGACTGCTGATTACAGTTACATGCACAGTCACTGTCTGGCCTTTTGTTTAATTTGCCTCCTCATTGTCTGGCTTGTGGGTCTGGTATTCTGGACAGTGATAGTCTGGCCATCCACTAATTGAATGCCAGTCTCCCAAAATGTTTTTGGATCGCTTGGTTAGTATTGTAGTCTTGCCCATGATTGTTTTGGATAGTTGTAATTCCAGTCAGCGGCAGGACAGCTGCGTAGCTTTACACTGCACCTTGGGCTGGGTATGGCTCTTGACTTGTTTTCCAAGAATTATAACCAGCGTTGGGGAAAGTTATTTTTAAAAGTAATGCATTACAATATTGCATTACTCCCTAAAAAATGCTTCTTAGTTACTTTTTATGTAAAATAATGCATTACATTACTTTTGTGTTACTTTTGCGTTACTTTTTACATCTGGGCTGGCTTTCTTGTTTGTTTTTAAAAAGTTCTATTTTTGGCAAACGTAAAAGCCTTTTCACACCAAAAGTGAAATGAATCAGCCTCAGGCTAAATGAAATGTAAATTCTTGCCTGTACAGTAGAACACAGAAGAAGACTAACACTCTTCAGCAAAAAATGAAGCACAAATGTTAGTTTAATATGTTCGTGTAAAAGGTTAGTTTAATGTTAGTCTCTGCACTACTCCCGATTTTCCCCCAACATGGGGACAGAAAAGCTGTCAGTCAATAAATGGGAAAACAACTAAGTAACTGGCATTACTTATTTGAAAAAGTAACTAATATTACTAAAGTAACTAAGTAATATTTTCTTGTAAATTAAAACGTAATGTGTAACGTTACTAGTTACTTGAAAAAAAACTCACGTTACTTGTAATTACAGTCAGCGTTGGGGAGTAACTAGTTACATGTAACGGCATTATGTAATTTAATTACAAAATAAATGCAACTGTAATCAGTTAGAGTTGGACTTGTAACCTGAAGTTTGCGGGTTTGAGTGTCGGGTCCGGCAGGGATTGTTGGTGCAGGGGAGTGAATTACCAGCGCTCTCTCCATCCTCAATACCACGACTGAGGTGAGACCCTTGAGCAAGGCACTGAACCCCCAACTGCTCCCTGGGCCACATGTTATGTCCTTTCCTTTCCCTTTTCCTGAGAAAAAATATGTAATTAAATTACAGTTACATAATAATGTTCACGATTACAAAGGGGGTTACATCTACATGTTTTTTACACATACATAGGCCTACTGATTTTATTGATTTCTTTCCCAAATTGCATGAACTGCTCTAAAATATGAGGCAACATGCTTATTCGATAACTGTTTTATTTCCTATTTGGGTTTATGTGTATGCTTTATTTTTAAAGATTACCTGTTTTTTTCCAAGTCATAGGAATGGTTAGATGCCAGTGTTTCCTGTTATTACTATGCAATGATTTGATTTCAAAAACAGTATCGTAGCTTTTAAACTATTTCTTGCTGTGATTTTAAATCTGTATTTAACCCCAGAATGATCTTAAAGTAAAAATAGGTGCTAAAAGCTGATGCTGTGGTGGCTGTGCTTTAAAATTAGATTATTATAATCTTAAATCTTAAAAGTGATGAAGTGATTATTTCCAAAGTCTGACCGTAATTAGTGTTGAGTACTAAAGTTTACCTCGCCTGATTTAAATGTCTGAAACTGATTAACAGTTGAAAACACTTGTTAGAAATTTAGAAAGGTAATCAAAAAGTAATCAAATGTAATCAGATACATTTCTTTAATAAAGTAACTGAAATAGTTGCATTGCTTATTATACTTTAAATAGGGTAACTTCTAATCTGTAACCTATTGCATTTCCCGAAGTACGCTTCCCGACCCTGCTAATAGTCAGAATGCTGATATGAAGGCATAATTTGTTATATTTATAATTCTGTCGTTTTTTTTTTCAATTGTTTGTTTGTTGATATCAATATTATTTAGTCACTGGTGTTATTGTTATTTTCTTTATTCGTAAGATGAAGTAAAATAATAATAATAAAAGAAAAAAAATCAAAATATTTTTAAGATTAATAACATAATCAAGACGTGAAATATGCATAAATAACTTACCTTCAGCTTATTTTGGAAGAAGAAAGGAACAGAACTGAATTGAGAATGATCCTCAACTGATTATAATGTTTTATTTGTGCATCCTCTGTGTTCCTTCATCTCAGTGTCACTGTTTATTGTGATTTCACTGCACTGCCAGAACAAAAACTCAAAACAAACCAAAACCAAGAATAAGAGCAGAAGTAGGACAGCACATCCAGTTTGGTGAGAACTGGTAAGAAGTGAAAAAAAAAAATGCAATAAAAATGCAGATTTTGTTGTTTTATACCCCTCTTCTCCACAACAAACGTCCTCAGAGCATTAGTTTGACATGATTTCACCTGATGCTTAGAGAGCCAGTTTAAGTGCTGGAATTCACTAGGGGGCTCATTACCAAAGCAATAGGCCTTAAAATATTTTTACAATATTTGCATGGCTTGGGTGAAGAAGCTAACGGGAATGGAAGAGAGCGGCGCGCGTACGGGTTCCTCTCTCCATCGGGGACTCTGCCTCTGGAGTTCTGGAGGGAGGGAGGAGCTGCACCAGTCTCTCTCTCCAGGGACACACCTCCTAATATGGGTTCTCCTCCCCCTTAGTCACCCTTTGGCCCTGAGGGGCCTGTGGAGCCTGGGCTAACTCTGGCACTTTTACAGCCTCATCATTACTGAGATCATAGACTGACACAACCACTAACGAGACGCCGTATAACTGCCGGAGAGAGATCCAGACACTCTGCCACTGTAGGCAGGACTGAGGGTGGAGAGCAGGCCTGCTATCAAGAGCAGTTTCCTTCTCAAATTATGACAGATAAACTCTGTGTTCCAGTTAATTGAGGTGAGATGTACGAAAATGTACTTTAAACTCTTCCCGTATCCTTTGGCTTTGCTGTAACAAAAGGTGACACGGTTAAATGTACTCTCTGAGTCAACAGCGACAACAGAAAAACACATTTTTACAATATTAACTCAACATGTCTTGAGGGTGGAGTTCGTCGGCTGAGCCAAGTTACATAGGGAACAATTGAAGAGATGGAAGTAGTTTGGGATAAAAGTCTCATGAACAGCTGCTCGAGCAATGGAGATATAACAGCATGTGATATGCAGTCTCCTGACTTCCTCTGTGATTTCTGCAGATGCCAGTTCTCCGATTTCAAAGGGAATACCCAAATGGTGATATCACGTTAAATCAAGACAAAGCTAAGGCGTGACTTTTATATGTCGAATGCCACTTTCATCCACGTTTGAGCTATTTTGATCTTGACTAAAATCAAGAATGTAAAGAACTGGGGAATACATGTCACTGCACAGAAAATGATAGCACAGACAGATGGCGCTCATTAGGTCTGTGTTGAAGGGAAAGAATGGCATTAAATGAGATCATCTTCCATCTTGAGTCCATCCTTTGTCATTTTATGCTAAACTTCTTTTTTCAGCTGCAAAAATAATGAACAGATCACAGAATATGACTGAAATGTGACATCATATCCCCTTCTTTCAAAGACATCATTCAAAGCCTTGACAAGATGATTGGTATAATTAGCATAAGTAGCAATAGTTGTACTACAATATGGTGAGTTTTTTCATTCCTTCTTGTGCATGCATGTTTTACATTTAGATATACCTATCCTCGAGTACATAACTATTAAGTCTTGCAGATAAATACCTACTATTAAATGAACCTATTTAGGTTAATTTAAAGCAATAAATACAGTGATTTTTAAAGCAATAGTTTAGTTAAATAAAGCTACCCAGAAGGTTGGGTTAAACATTTAATCCAATCGCCAATTACTGGGTTTGTCCATCTTTCACCCAGTGCTGAGTTGTTTCTAAACAAGTATTTTTTTTAGTAGTAGACTTCCAAGCACCTAGTATTAAGAAAAACATAATTTTTTTATAGAAAATGTTTTTTTTAATGTTAAAATCTTATAATATAAACAGTGATGTAACCTGTGATCACTGGGTACTTTGACACAGAGAGTCATCCTCCATAGATGCTCCAATTGATGTCAGTGCTTTAGACAGCAAGGCTAGTCACTGCAGTGATGTCTGAGGATCAGTTCAGCCTCC
This sequence comes from Labeo rohita, assembly GCF_022985175.1. Lineage (NCBI taxonomy): Eukaryota > Metazoa > Chordata > Actinopteri > Cypriniformes > Cyprinidae > Labeo > Labeo rohita. The sequence goes on along the minus strand of NC_066875.1, from coordinate 27,875,887 downwards.
TAAGTCCTAGGCCTAATTTTTTAACTTCTGAAGATTTGGGTCATGTAAGTGGAATATCACATCTTATCACATATTTATGTTTTATGAGTTATTTTATGCAGTTTTCCAGGTTCATATTAGTGTTTTGTGTGTTCTCACTATTTTGCACTGTCCTTCATTACACTTTCAAAAAAATGCGTAGCAGAAGTTCCGTTCTTATTAGAAATAATAACTCTAAAACCTAATAGATAGAAAGTGAGAGAAAAAGAGAATGCAGCACGAAAAAAACAGCAGACAGCAAGCAAGACAGAGAGATGGGTAGGGTGGTATCAGATAAAGGGAAGCTGGGAGAGGAAGTGCGAGAGCTTCAGTACTTTGGCTTGTCTTCCTTTATCGCATGAGGATCTGAGTGGTGGAAAAGAGGGGAGGAAGAATCACTGTGCCACAGACAGAATAAATAAGAGGCTTCTCTTGAAAGCTCTCACTTGATCTCATCGCTGTGTTAGTTCACTGGCTCCTCAGCATGGCCGCCGATGTGCTGAGGAGAGAGAGCGAGGTCTTTGAAGGGGAATGTGGGTGTGAGTGTGGGCTCCAGCATTGTTCCAGACCCTCCCAGGGATGCCTACCACCCTAACCCCCGCTGTCACTGCTCGATAAGGGGAAAGGAGGGGGAAGGGAGGCCTAGTACCCGGCAATCTGTCAAACAGAGGGTTTTCATAAAGGTGAGCGTGAAGGCAGGGAGGGGAGGATGAGAGAGAGCGAGAGTGAGCGAGGGAGAGAGAGATCGAATGGAACTGTGACAGGGAGATGAAGATGAGACTTGACAGTTCTCTCTGGGTTTCTGTGATTAATTGGGATCAGGTCACCTCTCCGGTGTCTGGACAGTAATCATATGCAGTTTCATATGGCGATTTACATAGACACCCTCTGTCTCCCTCACTGGGGGGAATCGTGTGAAACACACAATGCTCTGTAGCGCGCTTGTCACCTTATTTATATTGCCGCTACGAATGTGACGAAGGAACGCGACCCGAAATAAAAACGCCGGATTCTCCGCGTTTAATTTGTATGCTGTGTTGTTGCGGAGTTTTTATTTAAGGCCGTATTTGGATAGTAATCTTAAATAATACATCCGCTTTATTTATTTCTTTATTTATTTATCTTTCCCCGACTCGGCTTGGATGTGCAAGGTAGTGCAGGATATCTTTTGCAAGTACTGCTGCTTAGAAGGTGGTTGTCATCGCTGCTCTAACTTTCCCTTTCACAAACTCTGTCTCAAAGCAAAAGGCCTTTCAGAAGCCTGGATGGGTACCTAGACAATGGAGGTGCAGGTAGTGAGAAAAGACACAGGATGGTGAATAATTTATGGCAGAGAAAATCTAAAGGAAAGCATGTGAAGCAAGAGAGTGTAGACAGTGGTGACATATCAAGCAACAATAAAGACATAGACAGAGAAGAGGAGAGAAGACACCGGCGAAAAAAAAAACACTTCAGAGTTTGTTGCTGTCGAAAGGCATGGCCACTTTTTAAAGTTGTGATTCTGTAAGTTGTTTACGAGACGCCGCACAGCCCTAACAGGTAGAAGTTCTGCTATGAATCAACTTTTTTTTTTGATACCAGGCTTCGGCTTGTACAGACACATGTATAGCCGTGCAGAGCAAGACTTGACATTGCTGTATTTTAAAGGAGAGAAGATGGAGCCGCATTAGGCATGCATTGGCTCCGGATTCTGTCTCCTCACTTTTTTAATCCCTCTTGTTTATACACAAAACTTTTCAAATGATGAAGTTCCTGACGCAGTCTGCACAATCCCTAGAGTAATATGTTCTCAGAGAGCTGTAGTGGATGAAACTTTTTCAGAGTTGGATGCATTTTTCCCATCTTAATTATTTTGTTAATCACAGAAATAACACTTTTAAAGGTGTTTTAACTTTTCAAGAACATTTTAAAGAACACAACAAGTCATTAAAGGAATATTTCGGGTTCAAAGCAGGTAACACATGTGAAATAATTTCAACCCATTCCTCTTTTTCTTTAAAAAAGCAACAATCTAGGTTATGGCGAGGCTCTTACAAAAGAAATGAATGGAGCCAATCTGTAAACACTGAAACACTCACTGTTTCGACAGTATAGCTGCGGCCTGTAAACATTATGTATGCTAACAGAAAAAAACCCCAAAAACAACGAAAAAGTGTTTTTATAAAGTTTAAAGCTTCACATTTCTGCTTTTAAATCTCCTAAACATTGGCCCTATTTACTTCCATTCCACTAAGCGTAATTAAAATGTTTATATTTTGGACAAACAGGGACATTTTTGTGGAGCTTGAACCTTGACTATTGCTTCAAGCAAACAGCATGTAGAAAAAAGCTGAGTGTGACTTTTCATTTGAAATGACCAGGTGTCACCCGTGCCGCAGAAGCCAAAGTGTTCATGTTGGTGCTCAGATCAGTAACAGCATGTCATTACGGGGGTTGCACAGCGGGCAGAACAGGTGAACCAGACATACGTCTGACACTCAGGCCCCAGAGATCCCGTCCCACAGACAGCTGCCCAGACGCCCGGCGAGTCCCTGACCTGCCAGTCCGGTTCCATCGGCGGTTCTGCTGGTGACGGCTGTGACACGCGAGAAAACTGTCCGTGCCGAAATCCGTCACTTCCTTGCTACTTTCATCCCCCGCGCACTTCAAAACGTGACATGTGTCATCTGTAAGAAGCTTAGAGATGCTGAATTCCCCCCCATCTGACGCTTTGATGGTGATTCTGCCCAAGGCGTTTGTCATACATAACTTAGCCTGTAACAATGAGAAACGGAGGCTGGTTGAAGGATGGGGATAGAAAAAGTGTGTAAGAATGCATATATTGTAAAATCCCTACTATCACCATGGGGCAGGAAATCAAAGTATGCAGTGCGAGACTGGAAGTGTGTATCACAGGCTTGTCATCGTTCCTCTTGTTCGCCCGTGATTTCGGTGGCTGCCTCTGGTCTTACGGCAGAACGTGGCTGTCAAAGACTCCGTAGAGAATGTCGGGGCATCTGTGTCCCGATTTTACAGCAGCAAATCTTTCAATCCCATTGATACTTGATGTACTACACGGCGGGCAACCGCTGTGTCAGGGAACATCTGCTTATGGATGGATAAAATGCTTTACGTTACACTGGCTGATGTCTTTCCAAATGTAATTCTGGATTATAGTAAATATGCCAATTCATGTCTGGCCTTTGGAGCTTGAATTAACAGTAAGAAGTTACAAATTATGACTATAACCTAAATATGGAACACAGGCCTGTGGCAGAAGAGCAAATATGACTATGTTCTTGGCAGATGATGCCTATGTTTGTGGTTCAGCTAATGTGTCCCTCTTTGGTTTGGATGCCTGCACTTCTCCCATTTTCAATCTCTCTGTGTGTGTTTTGTGCTTGACTGTTAACCTTTGGCTAAACCAGTCCCTGAGCTAACATCTGTGTGATTGAGATGGCTGAACTCTGGAGAGATGAGGACAGAGCTGCTCCTGTCTCTCCATATTAAGACTGCCTCTATGAATGTATCAATTAAAGGGCCTTTTAAGTTTGTGTCCACAAATATGCATGTATCCAATTAGCACTGGTAGCCCACATGACCTCATCTGCAAACGATTTGTTTTTTCCTTCACAGTTTTCTATATTAAGTCACTCCTCAAAATGTCTCTCTCCACTGAGTGAATTTAAAATCACACTGGAACACACTGGTCTTGTTACATACACCCAGAAAACATGTTCTTATGCAGGTTAAATATTTTTAAATGTTTAAATAATGTCATTTGTAATGTAATTTGTTCATTAATTAGACACAAGATAGATCAGATTGGAATATATATATATATATATATATATATTTTTTTTTTTTTTTTTTTTTTTTTTTTAGCATTAACTTTATCAAAACATTTAAATGATGTTTTATTAACAAGGTTCGGGAGGAGCATGTCAGATACCTAGCCTATTTAACACAAGAGGAGCTCACTCAAGTTAATCAACGCTATACATTTAAATGCAGCTGATTTACCTCTAACCTTTTGACGTTTTTTTTATCATCCCTCCAACACCCCATCTCCCCACTCCGAGTTCTCACTACACCTATTGGGGTTCTCTGGGTTCGGGCCATTCCCAAGCTTGGAGCCCTTTCAGCACGCCAAATACTCCGGCTAATTATGTGTAAGCGTGAACTCAGGAATGGAACATTAAATGATTTGTTTTTCTTAGTGTAAGGAACTTTTTATTTTATTTTACATTATTTTATTTGTAATACAAAATATGTCCCTCTGGCATATGTAATGCGATTCTAAATGTTAGAATCTCTGGACAAACTCATTTTTTTTTCTCTCTCTTTCTTCCTCTCATATTTTCTCTCCTGTACTCTACCTCCTTTCATTTTCTTTTCCTCTGCACCACTCAATTTTTCATTAATAATCAATGTCATATGATTAGAGGTATCCCATATTGAAACAGGCATCAGAGAAAGAGAGAGACAGAGAATGCATCACACAAAATAAGATAAAAACTGAGAAAAAGAAAAAAAGAGAGATTTCATTCACATAATTATTTACAGTGATTTTATGGATGCCAAAGTGCATATCAGAGATAACACTGTTTGGTACTACGGAGTACACATTTCTAAAATGATTTCGAAAAGCAACATGACCAACATTAAGATGCTTTTTCTGCTGGTATACGTCTTTAGGAGATCCAAGTTTCATTCTTAGCGCTGTCACATTTTCAATTCGCATTTGATCAAGTGGTGTAATAAACAAAAACACCTCTCTAATTCAAAGATTTTCTGGTAACTGTCAAACAGTTTCACTCACACAGATGACAGGGAATTCCAAATGAAAATGGAAACAAGGGTTTGTATTATCAGAGTGTTATCCAATACAAGAATTCAAACACACTTGAATGACAGCTCTCCCACTGAGTTCACTCTTTCCATGTTGAGCTGCTCAGTCCAAACGTCACTTTCCAAAACAGCTAATCAAGTTCACGGGGAGTCCAGGAGAAGGCTCAGAAGCGCTCACTTCAAACCCACAGGCCAGCACACTGATGAAAGAAAAGACATCTACTGCACACACTCTAATTTGAGTTGCAGGAATGATGACAGATCTATCAGTCAAACACATCCGTCTACAAATAAAGAGAGAGAAAGAGATGGAGAGAAAGCCCAAAAAAAGAATGATATATATATATATATATATAGGCCTGAATAAATACATAAAACATACGTGGCCAACGTGGGCTTCCGTCACTATCACACAGATTTCTTCTAAATTCAGCTCTCCGCTGATAAAAAATAACAGAGACGCGTATGGACTCCATTTGAAACGCTAACCTTTTATGAAGCTGTGATTCAAAAACTCTGCAATTGTTTTCCCCACACGTTTTTGAATCTGAATTCTGCACGGGGGCACAGGTGAGACATTTACAGACATGACAGTGCTTCTCAGCGTATTTAGCAGCCTGTCCCAGATTACATTTGACATTAAGTGTTGACAATGCAGTACCAAAATGTAGGCTACAAAAGTAAACAAAACGTCGTTATTATTAAAACTTCGACCCAAGAATATACGTGACATACAGTGCCGTTAAGTGAAAAAGAACTTGCTATGCTAAGTTATGCTATGCTATAAATGGTGAAAGTTAAAGAGAGTTGTTGTGTGTTGGATGGATGTGTTTACCTTTTAAAACCGAAGTCTGTTAGACAAGAACCAAGTGTGATATGGATGTACTGAAGGAGGTATAATTAACATGTATAGCCTTGTTCACCTTAGTAGTAGTTGCATTGGTGTTGTAGTTACAGTGTCTATCAAAATGTTGAAGCCAACACAAAAATGTGTCTGTATCTATATTTTTGCAAAATACACTTATTCATATAATTTAATGTTAATATGTGATATATTTTCTCTGTTTCTGCTTAATGTCTGTTTTCTCTGGCTTGATTGCCAACTGAAGCTTGGTTTCTTCTGGTCTATCATACTGATGTGGCAAATTTGATTTAGGGAAGTAAGTAAAATATATTTTTATATATTATTGTATTCTTTGATATTTATATATGTATAAGGAACCAGTGATTTTGGTTTTATTGTTGTATATTGTTCAGTAAATCTCTAGAATAATTGCTCTATCCATCTTATTCCCATGCCCCATTACACTTTGCACGAATTATGGGTATAGCTTCCATTAAGCTGTAAACAATCAGTGAAATGCTCGCTCTGTGAATGCAACTGTACATTTTTTAAAAACTGGGTACAATGAGATGACATTATTCTACTCACCCTTCAACCATCGAACATTAAAATGACATTTAAAAGCATGTAAAAGCATAAGGCACTTTTAAACGAACCCCAAAATAGTGATTCTTTTCATAGCAGTAATGGATGGGTGAAATATAACTGTAGTAATATATACCTGCATTATGTAGTAACATACATTGCCTTAATTAAAAATGTTCGTTAATTTAAGCGTGACACCATTTCAAAGTGATTTTGTAAATCGTAAGCTCATTTAGTCAAACAGATAGGTAAGCTTTATTTGTAGGGCAGCCTTATAATTTGAAATGATTAGTTTCAGTTTTTTTGAATGGAAGCTCCCCAAACAGGAAGTGCCACCCATAATTAAAAACGCAGTAGGCTTGACAGGAATAAGGTGGATAGAAGAGGCAGAAGTATCTTAGAGTGGAGGAATTTTATTAAAGAGCTACCAAAAAGACATGAAATTTAATATCACAAAGCACAGAAATACAACACCATTCAGAAACTGCTGACCAAACTGTAGAAAGTAATCAAATGTCATATTTAATGACATTTAGCACAAAAACACTGCTGCTATTTTGACTTTAGAAGTAAAAAGAGGCACTGAAAAGAGATGGTGTGTGTACAAGCAGCGTCTTTGCTTGTTTTCAGCTCATAAACTAGAGTGGATGCATGGAGCTTGTTGCCATCACACTAGAACAAGCCAACACTGATTGTTTCTTGTTTCTCTGCTCGCGTAGACGATGTCAGGATTCTTTTTGAAGTGGGTCTATTGTGTCCAGTTCCTGGGCTTTTGTTCCAGATGAAAGAGATTCTGTATGGTGAGGATTGGGTCGGTGTTCTCCATGGAGGAACATGTTTTCATACATGACTCACTGTAGCACAGACACGCGGGCTGCTCTGTTTTGCTTTTGCTCAGAAATTTCAAACTTAATTTTAGAGAAGTATGTCCAGGCAAAAGGCGCTCACCCCCATAGGCCTCGGACTGCAGTTGGATGCTTCAAAAGGCATGTTGGCGAGTTTGTTCTTTCTTACCAGTGGATTGGAAATAAAAGAGTGGACATGTGTGAGTGGATCGAAGAGGAGCGGTTTTTGCTTATGACAACTGTCATATTAGAAAGGCCTACTATATAGTTCTGCTCAAAGTAAAAGCTAATTCTCTTGTGAGATGTTCGGTCTTCCTTCAAGTTTGTTTTACCAGAGATGCAAACATATGTTCTCTCAGGTACAGCCTTTACTCTGTGGTGTGGATCCTCTAAGGGTACACTAGGCCTAGGGGTAGTGTTCTTGTGACATTGGATTCGGAGCAGACATGCTCTCGCTCACACACACACACACACACACACACACACAGATATATTCCAGGCTGTGGCGCTGCATATCATTTCTCACACTCTCTGTGTCCCAGATCTTCAGATTCTGGCAGGGCTAATGCTGAGGCAGCAAACACACACACACACACACACACACACGCACACACTCTCAGAGAGCAAGGGCCCGAGTCCTTGGATTTTCTCCCCTCAGAAGAGTTTGGATCTGTGTCTGTGTCTCTCAGAGGTGCGGTAGACAGGCAGAATGTTCAGAGCTCCTCCAGCTCGTTTCTCTTCCGGGAATACTTGTCCAGAATTTTTAAGAGATTCCTGCTCCTTTTCCTTTGCTCCTCTTCCAGATGTGAGCCTAATTCAAAGTCATGCATGTCTTTATCCACATACTGGGCAAGGAATAGTTCAGTGAGCGAACGCTGGAATATGTGGCAAGTCTTCTGTGGTTTTCGAGGAAGTTATCAGACAAGTTTGCTGTAGCACAGTGTGTATTTTATGTCAGCACTCTAATTTTTACAGTGTTGTTGGCTAATGAAGTATTAAGGCATTGGGAAGTGTTGCGGCAGGCTTTATCAGAAGCGCACTTCTTACGGAATCAGATAAAGCTCTGATAATGAGCGGGGAGAACAAACAGGACCTGCTGCACCCTCGAGATTGCTTGCTGCATATAAAACAGTAAAAGCATCCTAATATGCAGCCTCTTAATTTTTCAGTGGACCTGATGAAGTGAATTTTTGACTGATGTTTCCTGAAAGTGGCAACACATGTCCCCTATTTACACCCCTAGCGCCCTCCACCAGCCCCCCTCTCCCCTTACGCCGTTCCGACTCGACTCGGGCAGATGTGTCGCTTGATGTTCCTGTCAAATGGCACCGAACCGCTTAATAAAATATCACTCCCCCTCCATCAGCCTGCTTTAATTGAGTCCCTTGTCAGTTTTATCAAACTGTGTGTTATCGTCGCTTTTTTCCTCTTCCTCTGTTTCTTCTTTCTCTTTATCAGTCTCTCGCTCTCTTACGGAATAGACTAGCAGACGGATCCTTAGTAACTTTGTTTAACGGAGCGAGAGGAGTGATCCTCAAAGGCAGGCTTGTCATTGGATCCATAATTCAGACCCGTGATTTTCATTTCCCTCTGTTCTTTCAAAGGGAAGTTGGGTTTTTGGAGGCAGGCTGATCATTAGCAGGCGAACAGCATAGTGGATTAGCAGAGGTGTAGCGCCAGGACGTTAAGCTATACACGGCCGACGTGGAGATGTGCCAGAATGAAAGTGACAACATCAGCATGAGAAAAAGCCGCTTGCTCACTCAGACGGGCACAGAGAAAACAGATGCACGCTCGCATCCCAACGTTGTTTACAAATGGAAAAAGTAGACACGTTTTTGCACGGGTTGCGGAACAGGCTTGGAATGTGATGCTACATAATAGAGTGCTAGCAAAACAACAATTTTTGCCTTTTCGCCCGCTTAATCTCACTCATACACATTCTTCATGAATAACTTATGTGTCACCGGAAGACACACAAGGCAGCATGGTCAGATCAGACCGTTCTTACTCCTTAAATCTCCAGGCTGAATCTGACATTCCCCTGTCCCAACCTCACCGGTCCCGACGTTGGCAATTCTGGTAGTACTAGTTGTACTAGTGTACTGGTGTGACTGGAAACTTCAAACACAGCCTGTCGCCGGGTCCCCAGTGAGGCCACGCTCTGATTGGCTGTGCAGACTCAAGTTCTTCTGCCTGTGCCACTGTCCCCATGGAAAAACTGAAGTCCCGCCTCTTCCTTTGAAGTCACAGGAAACTCCACTCACAGCAGTGGGATGTTTTGATGTTAGTCGTATTTCTTCTTTTTCTTCTCTTGTTTTCTTTTCTTTCTCTCTCTCTCTCACTCTCTATAAAGCTGAGGGTCTAGTGGTTACAGGATTCTGCCGCACCACTGTACATTTCAACATTGCATTTGATCTTTAATTTATCACAGTTCCAGCAGTTTGTTTGACAGGTGCAAGAGCTTTCATCTTGAAGCTACACGGCTAGTGCATACTCCTCTCACTCTCTCTCTGTGTTTGTCTCTTTGCGACCTCTATGGGATGTATTGATTTTTTTTTTTTTTTCACTATTACTGTGGTGTACATCGAATAATATGTCGTTAGATGCTGCATGCGTGGCCCCCTGCATATCGTTGTATGAAGATGGCAGTTTAGCAGATGCTGATTAAAGTGACTGCTGTGGGATTTAGAACTGTTGTTTTCAGGGTTGATCCAAATATTAATAACACTATTAATGAACGATCAAAATATATGGGTATTTCTTCAGCTATAAGCGCATTTGTTGTGGGGACCTAAATAATCATTCTTCGAGTGCACTTTTCAAACACTTGCTATTTAATTTGTCTACTAGTAACACTGGATATGCACCTTTTTTACTAAAATTCATGACTTTTCATCACATTGTCAAATCATGTTCTTTTTACTATCAGTCTGTGATGTAAATGAAAACTGTGTTTTTAACATATTTTTAATAAAATGAGTGTGTGACAAGCAAAACAATAAAATCTATAAATAAATGGTAGCAAAATTGTTTACAAATTTAGATGTTTTTGATGAAAACTGAGAACATTCTGACCCTGCATAGATGGCAACACAACTACCATGTTCAAGGCCCAGAAAGGTGGTAAGGACATCGTTAAAATAGTTCATGTGATGATAGTGGTTCGACCGTAATTTTAAGAAGCTACGAGACAACTTTTTGTGTTTGAAGAAAACAAAAATAACCACTGGACTATTTTATCAATGTCTTTTCTACCTTTCTGGGCCATAAAACATTTAAGTTGCGTTACTCGGATTTCATCAAAAATGTCTTCACTTGTGTTCTGAAGATGAACGAAGGTCTCACAGGTTTGGAAGGACATGAGGGTGAGTAATTAATGACAGAATTTTCTTTTTTGGGTGAACTATCCCTTTAAAAATAATGTAAGTTTTTTTAAACTTAGATAAATGCTTTCCAGTGGACAGAGGAAAAATAAAGAGAACAGAAAACATCAGATCACCCTAAATTTGGATATGACACACAAACACTCCTGTGTTATTACCTACTGCTTGCATTTTTACCCTTGATGCTTTTGGCACTGTCCCTTGTTCACCAAATTCACCGGACAGCACAGTTAGTTCTTTATACTGAGTTCTTTTAGAAAGAGTGTCCTCATCTGCAGCCACTGATGTTTCAGCAAAACTCATTTTCTCTCCTCATCTCGCTTTCTATGTCTCTCTCTCTCTCTTTCACTTTTTCTTATTTCCCTCTCAGGGAACAAGCCTCACCAAGGCACCTCTTAAAACAGGAACTTCCACGACTATTTTGGCATCAAAGCTTGGCACGAGGGGCTAACCTTCTGAAGCAAACTTGTGAGGAAAGAAGTCAGAGGAGGAGAGGGGGAAAAGAGGAGGAGAGAAGGCCTGTGTGTGCTTTAAGTCTATAGGGGGGCAGTTGAGAGAGAGAGCGAGGGCTGTTCTAAAGGGAAGGAGGCTCTCTCAGGGCATTTGGAATCAAATCCTCCCCTGGTGCCTCAACCAGGATGGAAATGTGCAGCTTCAGATGCTTTGCTGCAGCTAATAACAGTATTGCAGTTTCTTTAAGGTTTAAGATTCCGTCTGGCTGAGGAAAACTTTGTGGGATGATGGAGTTTGTTTATCTGTGTTTATACTATAGATTTGAGTGAAGGGTTTATTGTGGGCTAAGCATATGGTAATAATGCATCTGTATACAAAGAGCGTGCTGCTGTAAGCCCATGAATTACGCGGTAATTGAGATTCCCTTTCATCCGGATCATCATTTTGCTTTTTATGAGAGGCACTTAGTTCCGACGCTCTATGGCTGTTTTTACATTTTGTTTGGTTGCTTAGTCCGATTTTGATCCAAGAGATTCACTCAGAGGTTCTTTTAATTTTAATCTTCTTTGAGCAATAAATAAACTAAATGTTCATGTTTATTTCATTTTATTTAATTGAATGAAATCTCCACAGCTAAGATCTCCAAGTAGCAAAAATGAGACAAAAGCAAGGTTATGAGTCAGCCAAGAATATATTGAAGTTATCTACTTGTGAGATCTAAAGTGATCTAAGCGTGTGTACGTAGTCATAAAGACAGATTTCTCAACGTGACTGGTGTTGATTAAAAGTTGACATTTCAACACTTGGCAGCCATGATGAAACAGAACCTGGAGATCAAACGCGTACAGTGATAATCGCCCACTGGCTCCTGTCTGCAAACACCTAAAAAACACATGAACGTTTAACTGAGCATGAGAGTGATACGGCTCACCACAAAATGTCGTCAACACAAAAATGCAGCTGTTCATTTCATCTGCTGCCAACTCCTTTAAGTTATTCATCTGGAAAAAAAAATGCATTCATCATTATATTTTTAATCACAGAGACGAGATAGAGAAAAGGAATGCCTTCGGGAGGGTGGGGGGGTGTATGCTATTCCCAGAACTGATCCGGCATTGTTGCCCCGCATCGCCAAACATTTCGCAAATTGACTTTGAATGAATTTATTTTTAATGTGATGTTGATGTTGATGCTGCTGCTGCGGAAAGTGCACAGAGCGAGTGAAAAAGTGTGAGTGTGTGTAGAAGAGAAATTGAATGAGAGCAAAAAAAGTCCAGGAAAATATCTCGTAGTTAGACCTTTGAATTGATTAGATGTATAGAAAAATGTATGCTTAGTGGGCTATATTTACTCTTAACCCCATATGTGGTTATATACAATGTACTTTCATCTGCATGTGTGTACAAGTCTATGATGCATATGTTTAATGGTCCAGTAAGAAATGGACCATTCTCTGTCCTTCCACATTTTAGAGTCTTCTTCCCTGTCTCTGGTTTCCACGGTCTCTTTGTTCTTTTCCTCTCTGTCGCTGTCAGTCCAGCCCATACAAAGCAGCTCTCTCATCACAACATCCTGCTCCAATTGTAATTATTAATAAATTAATTATCAGCCCTTCTCTGTTCCAGACTAATTGAGTCCCATTGCAGGTCTTAAGTAGGACACACTCCTATCAGACAAATGGAATGGTATCCAGGGCTTGTTCCTCAGGGTACAAGTCTTGGCTTTGTCCCACAGAACGCACACTGCTTTGTTGTACCATCGCAACTGCCATGCGAGAACACTGAGATGTAAACAAAAATCATTTTATGTTATAGAAGGTAGTGGGGACAGTTGCATCTGGGGGGGTCAGCTTGTTTATTCAGCACTGATATAAATTCATGTCCTGTCCTGGGGTGTTTTTCCAAGAAGCATTTTTAGCTAACCATGGTCATAAGTTCCATTGAACTCTATTGGTAGCAGTGGAACTTGGAACCATAGTCACTTTTTGGAAACGCACCCCTGACTGGCTTCATGCCAGTTTGTCATTGAGAGACAATATCAGACAGATTAACATTTGATTAAATGTTTTTATGTATTTTATAGTTTTTGATTCATATGAAGTAGTCTATATGATGTATGGAAGTTGTTTACTGATAATTTACTCACCCCCATGTCATCCAAGATGTTCATGTCTTTCTTTCTTCAGTCGCAAGGAAAATGTTTTTTTTTTGTTTTTTTTTTTGAGAAAAACATTCCAGGATTTTTCTCCATATAGTGGACTTTAATGGTAGACAATTGGTTGAAGGTCCAAATTGCAGTTTCATTGCAGCTCCAAAGGGCTCTACACGATCCCAACCAAGGAATAAGAGTCTTATCTAGAGAAACAAGCATTCACGTTCTTACATATAAAAAAAACCCTTTTTAACCACGAATTCTCATCTTGCACTAGCTCTGCAGTACGCATGCGTGTCTTCACATTGGAAAAGTCACACGCTTTTAGTTATTTAAAGATATTTTTGATCCAAGAGCTTTTCTTTCTTGTAGTTTCATAAAATTACGGTTTAACTACTGATGTCACATGGACTGTTTTATCAATGTCCTTACTACCTTTCTGGGCCTTGAACATCAGCTGTGTTGCTGTCTATGCAGGGTCAGAAAGCTCTCAAAATTAATCAAAAATACCTTAATTTGTGTTCCGAAGATGAACAAAGGTCTTACGGATTTGGAATGACAGGAGGGTGAGTTTTCATTTTTGGGTGAACTATACCTTTGATTATATTTTAAGAGTGTTTTCAATCAAAACTTAAATGTCAACAATTTAGTGTTTCTGGAAGCAGTTATTCCTTTTTCATTAATTAAAATCTGTTACCATCCTGTAGTTTTTAGAGCTTTTTAGTGTGTACGCTCTCTCTCGAATGTAAAGTAAGTGTTGTTGTTGACTGCAAGGTTGATAGGAGAAACTCTGAAAGAGAGAAACAGATATCAAAATTCATGAATGAGTGATGAAACACCTCTTTGTTCCCACATACGAGCTCTCAGTGTCCAAAAGAGAGCAGAGTGATGGATTTGGAGGATCTACAGTATGTGGTTTTGAAACTAAAGTTTTTAAAAAACTCCTTCCTTGTTCACAAGATTCATCAGATCCATTTTAAACCTGTATTTATTGCTGTCTGATTTGATCAACTGAGATGGATGTTAATATCAGGTTTATACATTCTACTTGCATGTGGTCTTCCGTCTCTTGGCATCTATCGCAATGGGGATACACAACTAGCTGAAGAGAAGAAACAGTTCTTTAGAGATGTTTTTAGGTATAGCCATCTTAAGGGAACAACTTCTGGAAAGCCATGTTGTGTGTAAGCATGTACTTACGGCCCTGGATGGGATTTGGCAGCTGCTCTATGAGGTTCATACAGTATGTACATATACAGAGAGTATCTCCATGATGCTCCAGGGTAGTGGAAGGTAGTTGGAGGCCTGTTGGCACATGTCAAGTCTCTGAAAGAACCTCTGGATGATCATTACCTTAGAAGAACAGGTCTGTCTAGAGGGGGAAAAAAAGAAAGTTGGTTATAACTTTTGTTGATTTTACGTTTCTCCACCATGGTGAGAAAAATGAGGTGTAGACAAACACCTGTGACATTACCATAGAAGGGGTTTATTATTCACCATAATGAATATGGTGTTGAATAAGTAAATTTGCTGGCTTGGATTTTTAAGGGTGGTGCAATTCGGAGTGTGGAGTGAGTTTAGAGATAGGGAAGAGGGTTATGAGAGAAAATCAGATTGGAAGAAATTAAATGGGCAATAAAAAGGGCCAGTTGATTTGTCCCACTCATGCAGACAGATGTGGTTCGGCAGGGAAAGGTGGAGGAGGGAAGCCTATAGCCTAATGCAATCACATTAAATTTTAAATAATGTTATGCAGATAAGAAATGACAGGAGATGATCTCTTTGGGATGCTGAAAGATGATGTCAGCTATAGTTCCAATACTCTGGAAAATAGCGCTTTTTGCATTTGCGTGTTAAAGCTAAAGAAAACATAAAAATGAAAAATAAGATTAAAAAAAGACGAAAAGGGCTGGTTTGGTGTTGAGAAAGAGACTGCTTCCTCAATCAGTGTTTGAATTGCATAAAGCTTTCCAAAATGTCATGATAAAAACTAAGGTTCAGGTCTTCTCTAGTGCAAGTAATGAATATGCACTTTACAGAAATCCTCTCTCAAACCTCCTGCTTTGGAGGAATTTTAATTTGGTGGCCATTTGCCGAAAACGTTGATTTTTCCCTTGGAGCAAAGTGTTAATGAAACGGCAAAACTCCTGCACTTATGAGCTTTTCAATTAATGCTCTTCTTTCTTCCGTTGCCCAGAAGTGAGAGTGTGTGCTGTGCTGGTTTCCTTCAATTTCACCGTGGGCAAGACTCAGGCATTGAGTGCAAAGGTGCCAACTTCCATATTTAGTTAGTGAAGAGGCCATCCATTATTGAGCAAACAGAGAGCTGTCTGTCTCACTGCTTTGGGCCAACAATTAAATATATCAGGCAGCATGTGGAGGTGGGGTGTGGATGGGTGGAGGAAAGGCTCAGAAGAACAGGGCAGATGCAATATTGATGTCTTTAATTGAAGCTTTAAGTTGTACATGGTCAATATTTCTATGTGTGTCTTTAGCACTAGAGAGGCTTTGTCTGGGGTGGTTTGGAAAGGTTGTGTAAATTACATGTTCTACATTGGTAAATGTGTGTAATGGCATGTTTTGAGAGGATTTAGAGAAAGGCATAGCCAGGCACAAAGGAAGTGCAGTCAGTGATACAGAGGAATATACTGAATACATTATTAAAAAGCCTGGATCTGGATACAGTCTGTAATGTTTTTCAGGTCTTGCCTCTATTCGCATAGTAATTTTAATGGTTTTCACAGATAAAATATATATATTATATATATATGTTTTTTTTTTATTGTTGTTGTTTGATTGCAAAATAACGTTTTGCATAAACAACAATTATTATTGTTATTGTTGTTGTGATCATTGTTGTTATTAAAGTATTAGTTTGTGCCAGAATTAAACTTTTCTGATAATTTACCTCCATGTTATCCAAGATGTTCATGTCTTTCTTTCTTCAGCTGAAAAGAAAATAAGGTTTTTGAGGAAAACATTCCAGGATTTTTCTCCATACAGTGGACTTTAATGGGGATCAGCAAGTTGAAGGTCCTAACTGTAGTTTCAACACAGCTTCACAGAACTCTACACGATCCCAGCTGAGGAATAAGGGTCTTATCTAACGAAACGATTAGTAATTTTCTAAGGAAAAAATTATGTACTTTTAACCATAAATGCTCATCTTACACTAGCTCGACTTCATACATTACGTAGTCACCTTGAAAGAGCCACGAATGAAAAGTACTGACCCAGTGTTTACAAAATGAACATGCAAAGAAAGTCAAATGCCCTGTCAGACAATGGATTTTTTTTTCGCCCTACCCTACCTTTTTGAAGCGGAGTACACAGACGAAGAACTAACCACGTTTAACCTTTCCAATGTGATTACGTAATGCGTGAAGTCACGCATCACTGCTAAAAATGTGGGGAAGTAAATACTGTCTCTGTGTTCATTTAATAATTATATTTAGTGGACATATTATCTTAAAAGGATAACAAGCTGTCTACTTGCTTACTTACATGTTTGTATAAGTGAACCACATGCTTTAATAGCATGCTTCTTTTTAGTGCTGCATTGTTAAAGTAAATATTAGAAACTGTGACTGTGAAATGTACTTGAGTGTTGCAGATTTAACATAAAATAATTAAGTAGAAATTACTCCTCAAACTTTTAACCACATTAAATTTACTTATTTACTTGGCTAATTTTACCTAACTTAGTTAAAAAGTAGATTTTACTTAATTCAATGCTTAATTCTTACTTAAAATTTATGCAAACATTTGCAAAATAAAAATTAAGTAGATCTTACTTATTGTTTTTTTCAGTGTACGTGCATCACAGATGGGAATTTGTGGTTAATAAGCATATAGATTTTATTTATTTATTTATTTTTTTAGAAATTGACTGATCGTTTTGCTAGATAAAGCCCTTATTCCTCGACTGGACCTTCAACCCATTGACGTTCACTATATGGAGAAAAATCGTGGAATGTTTTCCTCAAAAACCTTAATTTCCTTTAAACTGAAGAAAGAATGACATGAACATCTTGGCTGACATGGGGGTGAATAAAATGATCAGGAAATTTTAATTCAGGAGTGAACTAATCTTTAAATAAAACAGTCATAATGTATTATTTTTTCTTTTTAAGTATTTAGTATTTTGTATCAAGTGAAAAACCATAAATAAAACAACAGTTAATTTGGGTAGTGCTTATTAGTTGTTAGAAAATTACACCAAAAAATAATCTGTTTTGGTATCTGTTTGTTTTTATAGCAGTAATGGTATAATGTCACTTCCCCTTCCTATCTTTCCCTGTCGTCTTTCTCTTTCCAGTCTTCCTCTTTCTCTCTTTCAGTCTTCACTTTCATTGCATCAGCTCTCTGCATAAGGTGGTTGAGAAAACAAGTTGAGAATATTGATTTCAGAAGTCCGCC
Organism: Labeo rohita; assembly: GCF_022985175.1. Taxonomy (NCBI): domain Eukaryota; kingdom Metazoa; phylum Chordata; class Actinopteri; order Cypriniformes; family Cyprinidae; genus Labeo; species Labeo rohita. The sequence continues at coordinate 27,858,356 of NC_066875.1, read as the reverse complement.
TCTGCCTTTAAAAGCAGCCGCATGGCATCCTGCAACCTTCAATTGAGACTGAGCATGTAGGTGTGTGTGTTCTCATTCAGGCTCCGTGTTCACGCAAAATGATACATTAAAGGCTATGTTTTACTTCAGTCAGACTGAAAGAAAATAAACGAACACAAGCAATGTCTGTTCACACATACGCAGGCACACAAGGCAGACAGAAAGGCCTAATTTATCTGATCATTATATGGGTGTTTTCTTTCCTTGAACAGTTTAACTTTCTGACTGCTTGAGGATGTGTGACAACACTATCATCAGGGTAAGTGATGGACAAAATTCAGAACTGAGGAATAGTAGACCTGTCATCAGTTCAAGTTAAATTGGCCACACCTAACAGGATGTTGAATTGAAATGACTGAAAGAGGTGGATTTTGGGCTTTTTTTTTTTTTTTTTTTTTTTTTGCTCACCAAGGCCACACTAATGCACTGATTTAATCAAAATACAGTAAAACCACTAATAGTGTAATAGTAGTACTAGTACTGGTACTAGTAATAATATTTTAATATATGTAAAAAATGTAATTTATTTCTGTGATGACAAAGCTGCCAGTCTTTAGTGTCATATGATCCTTCGGAAATCGTTCTAATATGCTGATTTGCTGCTGAAGAAACACTTTTTTGTGTGTGATTTTATGATCCTTTGATGAATAGAAAGTTCAAAAGAACAGCATTTGTTTGAAATAATTTTTTTTCTAACATTATAAATGATTTTACTGTCACTTTTGATCAATTTAATGAGTCCTTGCTGAATAAAAGACCCACAACTTTAAAATGGTGGTGTATTCAAACTAAATACATGTTTATGTAAGTGGCATATCTATCTGTCTGGCTTTGAGGCTTTTTAAACTTTTCTGAAATCTTTCAAACAAGGATTTATCAAACCAACATTCAGAGTTTTTCCTGCTTTTTTAGTTAAAATTATAGTTAAATTTTTTTTCATAATTTCAATTATTTTTAATAACTTTTTAATACCTACATTTCTAAACTGAATTGGACAAACAAAAATAAGAAATGTATGATTACCTCAGTTGGTATTATTCATGCTTAAATTCAGAAAAATGGTGTTGCTTGTTGACATCCTCAGTTTTATTCATAGCCACTTGATTTATTTAAACTCTCTCTAAACATCTGAATCATTTCCTCTTACAGACCTATTACACCTCTTTAATATTTTCATCTCAGTTTTTCCTGGCTTTGCCTTCTGTCTTTTCACTCAGGAACAAGCTAACCACAGGTTGTGTGTATACATATCCCACAAATCTCTTGCTGCACTGGCTCTGATCTGTGGATTACGCTCAGAATACTCCTCACTGAGAGGATGGCACATGTAGAGTTGAGACACACACACATTTTCTTGCTTCCACTTTCTCACACACACACACACACACACTCAGACAATCATTCCCACAAAAATACAGAGCGTGTGTGCCCTACCATCCCTGTAGCTTTAAGAAGACAAGTCTCTAATGCAGACATTACTAAACCCCTGCCATCATAGCCACAGAATGACACCACAGGACGCTGAGCACTAACGCCTACAAAGCGCTTAAATATCTTAACATATTTAATGCATAATGAAAGAAGTTTCTGCACTTTAGGTGAAGTATTCCCAGGCAGTTTGTATGCACTAGCTATCTGGTGGGAAACCTTACTCTTATACACTCCATAAAGCAAGGTAATGCTAGTCAAGGGGTTTAGAGAGACTGATAGAAAGCTTTCTGCTGTGTATCCAATGTGTGTTTAAGAGATTTTTGTCTTATATGTTTAGGATACATGTTCATCCTGTAGTCACATGCTGTGAGTGTTTGTTTTTAGGAAATGTCAGTGGGCTGAAGAGTGCCTCTAGTGGTAATCAGAGGTGCACATTCATGTCTTTTAGTGTAAGGCCTCCATGTAACATTGAGAATATATGATTGTTCTACAAAATTTAATTCTGTAATTGAATTTAATAATGTTTGTGGAAGGAAAGCACCTTAATACAGCAGTAATGAAAAATATTGCTAAACCACTCAGACTGACTGCGTGCAGTGCAGTCAGTGTGAGTGCTCAGCTTTATAGGATCTCCATCTCTGCCTACCTCAGGATCCATCATGTGTAATCCATCTGATTGAGATGTTCAAGACTCGTTGGAGATGCATTTTCTGTTGTTCTCACAGGTCTGGACTGAAAGTGGGAAAGAACACTCCATATTGAATAGATTCTTTTGTGGTTTATCCAGACACTTTGTTTGACCATTGTTTTCATACAATGTTGGAGTGTGTTTCACAAGAAAATACTATTTTAGCCTTTCCACTTCAAAATTTCATGTTTAATTCAATCTGTCACTTGCTGTTTCTTTGTCATTAATTATGAAATTTAGGCATTTCTGTTTATCATTACGATAATTAACCATGGGTTTACCACAAATAAAACAAACAAAACCAAAAATGGTTACTATAGTTAAACCATGGTAACCACAATATAACCATGGTCTTGCTACACTAACCATAGTTTAACCATGGTATTTGTAGTAAAACTATGGTTATACAAATGGTTTTCCATGTTTCAAAACCATGGTTACTACACGTTTACTATAATAAAACCATGGTTAATTTTCGTAAGGGTAAAAATAGTTTCTACACCAATTCTTTCAATGTACATGGAGAAAATGAGAGGACCACAAGACATTTTGGGAACATTTTAATATTAAATATTAAAATTGACAAAAACTCTCAAAGCTAAAAATATTGGTTTGGTTTTAAATGCTAGAAAGTGAGTTTAGGCATTATAACCAGGGGTGCACATAAGTGGTGGGCAGGCGCACATGCACGACCAAAATATAAAATGCGCTCATTTGATTGACATGGTTGATAGCTGTTAATGCACATTTACCATTTTAGATCAATAAAATGTATTACCTTTTAAAATTTCTATTCGAACTGAAAGCATAAATACTTGCCGGCAACCTGCCAAAATAAAAACTTGCTGATTTTAACTTTGAAAATTATGAAAATTCATATTAAAAAACTAAATATTAGCATTTTACTTTTAAGTTTTCCATAAAATAATAGTAGGCTATTTAGGCTATTTAATACTCCCTTTTTATTTTAAAATATAACAGTATTATCACACTTTATTATTTTGTTTGATTTATTTTATTTTATTTTATTTTTTTTTTTTTGAGGACCAAATCAAACCAAATCAGAGGACTAAACCAAATCTCCAGGGGCTCTTATGAGAACCAGGCTGAAAAACTTATGTGCACTCCATCATAACATTATAATGTACAATATGAAAATTAATATTCATTATGAGATTTACTAAAGATCACAAGTGAGAGTTTACCTAAAAATGACAATTCTGTCATCATTTACTCCACCAAGTTTAATTAACTTTGAAAGCAGTGAATGGGAGAGTGCCACAAATATATTTTTTGCATGCCCATTTACTCAAATAACAAAAGGAAAACTCCACAATAGTGTTTTCATGACTTTCGCAAAAAGGAAAAAAAAAAAAAAAAAATAAGAGAGACTGATGACAGCAGTCAGAAGAGAAAATAATGTCAAAATTTCCCATAGACACTGCATTTGAAACACTTTTGCATTAGCGTTAACTAGTTTTTTTTTTTTTTTTTTTTTTTTGTAATTTGATGCAAAGGTGATGTAATACAAATTATAGTGTTATAAATGCACATACTTTAAAAAAAAAATCTAAATATAAAACACTTTCGAGGATTTACTATGCTGATGACTGTTGAAACGTGTCATTACAGTCTTGTGAAAAAGTTCCATTTAGAGAAATGTCTCGTTGTTATCTTATATCTAATATCTTCTTTTATTTTCCACAGAAGAAAGGAAGTCATCCAGATTTGGAGTGATATGAGGGTGAGGAAATGTTTTCCATTTTAAGTGAACTGTCACTTTAGTAGTGTTATAACTTTTGGATAAATTTTGGAAATATAATTTAACAATGTCTAAAGTGCCTTCTATGCCTCCCTGCTGATTTTTTTTTTCTTCTTTTTTTTTTTTTTTGCATATACAAGATATCCTGAACAGAAAAGAGTGCATTTGCTTGTTTTAAGCCTGAGTTTGTGGGCCATGGAGGCCTCTATTTTTTGTTCCTCGCAGGAAGTAATTTTTCTCCCATGGCGTAGCCGATGATAAGACCATGATGCCTGCTTATCTGTCCCCCTTTAATTTCTCCTGATCTTTAAGTGTTCTTAAAAGGGGCCTCTGAGGGTGGTGATGAGCTCGCTCTAAATTGATTACCTGTTTCAGTGAACGCGCTGTTGCCTGCAGATTCTATCAGCTCCGCTGTCAGGACCCTCGCTATTTCAATTTGATCGGATTTAATGAGGGGGAGGATGGGAGGTGTGTGTCTCTACGTGTGTTTACGTTTAAGTGTGTATATGCGCGTTACTGCCTCGATACAATCGCATTTGTCAGCATGATCCTTTTTAAGTGCATTTCAATTAGAGAGCGATTCACTTGATTCTATTACTCCTAACTCTCGTCGCCCTAATGTGCGCCGCTGCTGGAACAAGCCACGTCTAATGTACACTATTTAATTTCCTTAATTGAGCTAACGTGCTTTTCATATCCTAATTCCTCGAATAATCTTTGATTTGTGCACCGCACATGCTGGGATGTAATGAAAGGGGGCAGCCGAAAACATCTGTTAGAGCTGTGATTGAATCAGCTCAGTAACATCTGCAGTTATGAGGGCGTTAGCAGGCAGCCTGGCCCTTTTATCTACTTACGCCAATTATCCTCAATGCCGACTGACTGAACAGATATTAATATGGATGTATTTGAGGATCTGGTTTCCTGAGCCGCTGTCAAGCTTTGTATGAAGAGTTGGATGTTCATTACGTTCTTTGATTACAATCTTTTCAAGACATAGAGGAGGGTGTTGCTTGGAAATCCTAAATCATTTTCACAAAACAGTAGTAGTTAATTCATTACTCATGCAATGACATAAACCTGCAGCACATACACTTAGGGCCAGTGTATAATGTCATATCACATATTGAATTGAAAACTTTTTTTTTGAAAATACATTCAGTGTGTTTTCTTTACTAGACATCCTATAAAATGGCTATTGGTTGAATTCACAAAGCCTTGGGACAAAATTCCCTCGTAGGAGGTTACGGAGAGGCCCATCGGTTACTGGCCTCAGCCCAGGTCTCTGAACAACAAACCCATTTTCTTCCTTTTGTCAATGGGCCAGAGTTGCCCAACAAACAAACATACAGCAATTAGTCTATCAGCATTCTGCTGGTCTAGACTTTCAAACTAGTCTGGAGCAACAAACACAAACTAGTCTAGTCTTTCTCTGCCTTCAGAGAATCTTTATTTCTTTGTCTATAGATCAGTCTTTATCTCCATGACCTTCTCCTCAGATATTGTCCGCTGACATCGCCTACGTCATCGCTGCCCTCCTGCCTGGATCAAGTAGCACAGGCCGTGTATTTTCAAACGTACAGCTGTACATGGAAAATCTCAATGTCTTGCTTCTGTATAAACCGATACTGCAAATGTGGCACAGACGTGGCTCTACTGTGCATTTCTTTTGTAAATATAATATGCCAGACATCGTTTTGCATATTAGTGCAGCGATCGAAATGCATTGGCAAAGAACTCTAAGAAAAACTCACCACCAAAGGAAAAAAGTTCTTCCCTCTCTTGTGGGATAGCCGCTCTGTTTGTCTTCAAGTTCGCAAGTTCACTTTGGAAATAGAAGCGGTGGAACAGAGGGCTCACCACCACTGTTTATTTTATTGTAGCTCACAAATGTCATTCATTATCCTGGTGTGGGAAGCAGCCCTGGTGCTCCTCTTCATGCACCCCAGCTTTGGCTAATCACTTCTCTATTCCCATCATCTGTAAATCCACACTTGCGGGTGCGCTGCTAAGCAGCCGAAGAATAAAACTCATATGCGTCTACACTGGCTTAGTGCTTCATGTGGCAAATGTAAGATTTGTTTCTGTTTATGAGACATAATTGTGTTTTTCTCTCTGCTTCTTTACTATGCCTCTCTCTGTCTGTTCTCTCTTTGAGTTTGTGTTTCTACATGGCAAGTTAAGCTGATTCAAGTGTGTGATAAAACCAAAAAGGCTAGCCTTCAGTTTTACATTTATCTCAATGGCACTTGCTCTGCTACTAGAGGCCTTCCCGGATGCACATTATGTAATTTAAAATCTACCAAAGATAGATGAAACGTTAGCAAACAGTGGAAAAAGTGTTTTTGTTCACTCTTTTTAATGTTTCTTCTGACATTATCATTGAAGACCAGCAATAATAATTTTCGTTTTTAATACATAATAATGGCAATATATACATGTCAAAGTCAGACATGCCCCTTTGCCAGCTGTGATGCCTGGTTACTGGTTTAAACTTGGTCCAGGTTTTCAAAAGATTTTTGGGTCAGCACACCTTAATAGCTTCAACAATTGATTGCCAATTAAGTTTAGAATACAACTAATTTAGGCCCAGATTATGTAGAGCTGTAATAGCTGCTAGTGGTGGATATTTTGATGAATCAAAAATGTAAGTTTTTTTTAACTGTTTATGTAATAAAATATGTTTTCATAGCTTGTGTTGTCTCTTATCAGTGCAAAATTATCACAAATTAAAAAAGGATTCATGCCAGTATTGTCCAAAAAAAAAAAAAAAAAAAAAAAAATATATATATATATATATATATATATATATATATTAATGGCTGTGTATGTACTGTAATACTTTTGTAACTTTAATTATTAAAAAACAAAACACACACAAACACACTCAGTGAAAAATCTGCATGTTTGGGGTAAAGTCCAAGATGCAGTTGAAATGAATTTGAATAACGAATGGGCATGATGACATTTCATTCTAAATCTGCACAAAACAAAGTTTGTTTGAAGTCTTTACATTGCTGTTGGTTCATGTTGATTTCAAAATAAGTTGGTTCTGGGGTTCCACCGTTTTGTTACTGTTATTTTCAGGTTCATTTCTTCACTCAGTTTGTTGAAGTCAGACATGAACACATGAATACAGTGAAGTGCCTAACTGCAAACCAAGTGATAACATATCTACATCCTATATGATCAGATGCTTTCGTAACTTTTTGCATCGTTATAATTTTTGTTGTGTTTGTTACATTTGTTACGAGGATATCACATAGCACATACTGTATTCAGATTCTCATCTCCCAGCTGCATTAGCAGCGTCAGTACACCAGTACACCATTACTCAGGTTTTTCAAACTTATTTTTACCTCCAAAAAAGAATGAAAAGAACTTTGTTGAACTTGCAGAACTCTTTTTCTCTCTAACCGAGAGTTCTGCTGCCCTGTACCCTACTATTCAGCACTGTCAAGCACTGTCTGACTTCTTGAAATGTAAAGGACCCTCCTTTGGGCTTGATTTCTGCCCTTGCCTTATTCCGTATTTGGCTTATGTCCTTTTCTATTCGCACAATAAAGGAACAGACAGTAGAGTGTCTGTGCTGCGTTTACAGTATCAGTTTATACAAAAGCAATACATACAGCAGTACATAGAGGTGTTGTCCTACGTCGGATTGTATTGAGTCTGTGCTACTTGATCTGGGCAAGAGGGCAGCAAAAACAGCGGGTTATGCCCGTGGATGATATTCAAAGAGAAAGCCAAAGAAGAGGTCATGCCCGGGCCCACATGGTATCTGCAGATTTTGATAGATTTGAAATGACTGCAAAGACATAGTTCACCCCTTGCATTTTTTTTATAGTTGGACTGATTTGATTGTTTCAGCTAGCAATAAGAGCTCTACTTAAAGGGATAGTACACTCAAAAATGAAAATTCCGTAATTAATTACTCACCCTCATGATGTTTCATACCTGGAAGACCTTTGTTCTTCTTCAAAACACAAATTAGGATGTTTATAAGCTATAAGAATACTTTTTGCACAAATAAAAAAAAAAAAAACTACTTTATGCAACATTTTTTTTTCTCTTCTGTCTCACTACATGGGAATACCACAACACATTAACTAATGACAGAATTTTAATTGGGTGAACTAATCTCTTAAACACATTTTACCCTGTTTAAATCTTTTAATCTGAAAAATAAAATCTTTCTTTCTCTGTCTTTTATAAATCTTCTCTGCACTTCAGTGAATGTGGCTGAAGTATATCACTTGCTTGAATCTGATCTAAAAATCTCATATAAACAAGTTGAATTTAGCTCCCCCTCCTGTTTAATACCCAACCAAACTTCTTTGATCCGCTCAAAAAGAGAATTCTTTTTTTTTGTTGTTGTTGTTTTTTTTCTCGATTTCTGTGCATGTTTCTCCCAGTGAAAAAGAGAAAGGCAGCGACTTAATTCATTTAGGGGGTCTCTGGAGACAGTGCTGGTGTCTAGACAGGCCTTTACTTTAATGTGTAAAATGCTCTTTCTCTCTTCCTCCAGCTCTCCGTGACACCTGTGCAAAGTCTCCGCTTAACCACCCCCATCCTCAGTCCTCGTCTCTCTCTCTCTCTGCTCCGGACACTGCTCTTTCTTCACTCAGAGGACGGGAGCGTGGACTGCATCCTTGACCCTGCATCGAGCTGTCCTCTCTGGGCAATCTGGGCAACGCTCTCCCCTGCCTGACATGCCCGAGTCCTTTCTGTTGTGCTATTATCAGCTGAGTGTTATTACCCCTCTTTGCACAGGAAAATCTGCCCTGATTTTCATTGACCCGTCCTGAATCAATGCTTTTAAAAATCTTAGACACCTTTTACTTAAGAGCAAAAGCATGCATTTTATGTTTTGACATGGTAGTATTGATCCGGCAGGCGGCAGAGGAGAGAGGGGTGGGGGCTGGGCTAGTATGACAGCGCTCTCCTTCCTCTGTCTTTCTGTCTCCATTCTCTTCCTCTCTGGCGTTTCTGTTTGTCTTTCCTTCACTTTTTGGCCCCCCTCCTCATCCTCCTCTTCTCCGTGTCTGGTAACGCTGCCATCCTTAATGGCTTTCTCATGCTGGCTCTTCTGGTGTCCCCAGTGTTCCTCTAGACTTCTTAACTCTGATCAATACCTCCCCCCACCCCCCCATTTGCCCTCTGATAAATTATGGATGTAGCTCTCACATCACATATAAAATTTCTATTGTGTTTGTCAATGGCTGATCGATATTCCACCTCCGCTCATCCTCAAAGCTCCTTTTTTCCCCCCTTCTAGCTCTTCGTCTTTCATCTCTTTTGCCATCCAGGTTTGTTAGTGTGCTTGGGTATGTTTGTTTATGATTTCTGTCTTTTTTTTTTCTAATCTGAGGTCTCCTGGGCTAAAGGCAGGGCTGCAGTATGTAGCAGACAACAGAGACTGTAATGTTCAAATGCGAGTATCCACCTTCTCACTCCCTCTGTGCATTCCTTCACCCTCCATCCTTTCTTTCCAGCCTTTCTTCTCTCTGAAACGTCGTTAACATGTGTAGACATCACTTTCAGACAAAATACTGAGGTTTGGAGATGCACGCGGCTTTTCTCTAGGTGTGTGGATGAGGGGTCCCATTTGACATGAACCGCAGCTCTCTCTCATCCCTGCAGGCAGCGCTCTGGCTCAGCCCACCGCCAGGAGAGACTGCTGCCCCAAATAAACAGCTACAGGAGAGATGAAATAAAAGAGTGGATTACAGCGAAGGGAAAACAGGTAAACTTGCTCAGAGCTGTCGTTTGTGGGAGAGGCCACAGTTTGATTCTCTCAGATCTAACATCTTGTGGTTGTTAAAGAGAGGGAGAGGGAGAGATAAAGAGAATGTCAGAAGAGAGTGTATGGCTAATGTAATTTGGGTCGTATTTATACACATTCAGCACATATCTGCGCCATGTGGCATTCACCGAACTTTTGGGAAGGAAAATTATTTCAAAATGTCCTCAGAAGTTTGCATAAACTGACATTTTTGACAAAAAGAGGTTCGTACATGAAGTAAATTAGGCAAATGCTATTTTCTGTTTTCTCTGAAAATGACAAGGTTTTGGGGTTTGGGTTGTAGTTAGTGTATAATAAGTATAACTAGCTTTATTTGGAAATAACAGAGGTGATGAGTTCCCATATTAATTTTTTTTCTTTGTTTTTGTGTTTTTCATCAGTTAACCACTCATATGTCTCTGAGACTGGGATCAACATTATAGTTTCATTCAATGGACTTAAGTGCCATTAACAATGACACTAGGGAACTACTATATAGTTTTAATTAATGATGGTTCTAATTCTATGAGAATATGGAAGTCCAGACCAAAGCTATAATGATAACGACACAGAGGAGTGACATTAGAATTACTCTGAAACAGAATTTTCCCAGCTGATAACAACTGCTATTTAGCTTCATATCTGTAGATCGATTGCTTTGTTCCGAAACACGGATTAAAATTATTACAATGTTGCCTTTTATTCTTGGTGCGGCTCGCTTTCACACAGCAAAGTTTCTAAAAGGACCAAATGTGTTAATACAAGTCAAAGTTCATTCGTCCGAATGGAACAACAGCTTTGCAGGCTTATCGTTGCATTTTTTTGTAGCTGTCGTTAAATTAATCTATAATTTTGAAAAGGAGTCCAGGATTTGTCGGAAACATTTTTAAACGTTTTTAAAATACACCTTTTACAAAGAGCAATAAGACGGCACTATAACATATATAGTTATAACATATAACACTATTGACTGACGAAGACATGCTCACACACAAACACACATTCACAGGTTCATTTTAAGTGGTATTAGCAAAACAACAAATCTACTGCTGTTCACAGAACTGTAATGACCCATTATACAATGTGATATAGCCTGGTTCGTTGGTCCGTTGGATAGGATAGCTTTCTGACTGCAACCAAATCGCTCCAGAGTTCGTTTTCAATTGAGCCGAGACCACCTCGTTCAGGCGATCTCAGACCGATTGCTTTGGCGTGGAACCGAGCGTGATTGCCGCGTTCACATATGGCCAAACGAACTGAGCTAAGGGGGAAAACGAGCCAGGTTCCGAAACAAAGTACCAGGTGTGAAAACACCCTAAACAGAACATCTAAACATCACTAGTTACCAACCTGCATGCCTGGTTATTTTTAAGAATATGTTAGCTCTTATCTTATTTTATTGCCTTAACTAACAGTGAAAAATAAATGTACAAAAATGTATTTAAAAACATTCATTTTATACTAAGTATACTACACATACATTTACATATTATGTACTTAATAAAAATACTCTGCAATTGTACTTTTAGTACACTAAACTGGTACATTTAAAGTCTATATTGGAACAACTAGTTTTGTACTAAATTCACTTTAATTGTGTGGAAGTAGTGCTGAAGTCCAACTAAAGATATACTTAAGTATAATTGATTGTTTTAAAGTGGAACTGTTGCGAGTATACTTTAGGTACACTTTAAATATTTTGCATTTAAAGACTGATATTATTTAAAAATCACACAGTCCTCATCAATAGTGACATTAAAATACATTTTAGGCTTAATATTAAGAAATGTGCATTGTGCACAAGCAGTACTCCAAATAAAGTTTAATTACAATTTTATATCAGTAAGTCTTGAGTGATATGTCAATAAATATGTTAGTAGACTTAAATTATACTTAGTATAAAATAAATGTATTTTAATCTATTTCTATCTATTTCTTTTTTACTAGGGACATCAAACCTCAGTGGTTGTTTCATTTGTGATGCATGTGTGTTGGTCAGTGATTTGATTTAAGAGTGAATAAAGGAGAAATAAAGGATTTTTTTATGTATTCGTCATGTAAAGTGATCAGAACACTAGAAATACACGAGTCGAGTTATATTGATTATTTTCACGCTTCTTTTCCCCTTTTTAGAGCGTGAATGTTTTGGACCCCATTGAATGTGGACAAACAGTGAAACATTGTTCAACATATCTTTTGTGTTCAGCAGAAGAAAGAAAATCATATGATTTTAAGACAACATACAGTAAGGGTGAGTAAACTCACAACATTTTTTGTAAACTATTCCTTTAAACATCCATTTTTACATGTACTTTTATGCCTCTGGCAGACATTTGGAATAGTTTAGAAGATTATGATTTGTATCCTCCACGTTTGTCTTTTTCAAACAGACGATTTATCCTGATGTTTTGTACAGGTAGAAGGTTACAAATCTTTCTGAGTTTCAGCCATGAGCGCTATGAGACTTTATGGATGTGTGTACTGATTGTGTTTGGATGCTGTTTCAGAGTGTTCTTTGAGGGCCGCAGGGGTACAGAGTGAAGTGATGAGCTAAAGAGACTAGCTGACACTCAGAGAGGATTTTCACTCTGCTCTGCAAGTGCTGGTGGGGTGAGAGGTCATCCTCACACTGATGTGAAGCACAGAGGAGCAGACAGACAAAGCGCACACACACAGACACACACAAACAACCTATTATAATTCACCTTCTCTTTCACTCTTCTTGTTTATGATTCCATGGCAGTCCTTTTGTAACGCGAGTCTTTTGTTTTCAGTTAAAGTTTTATCGAATCGTGAAATTTCCGTGAAATCCGTGAAGAGTGTTTGTGTGTCATTCGCAGTCTGTTCCTGTACGTCTTGTTGTGTAGTCAAGAGCCTAATTTCAGAGGGAAACATAAATGCAGTTAAATCCTCAGTGTTGCCCTGCCGTCCTGCCTCGTAGCCATGATGAATAATTCAGAGAGAGATCCTCTCCGCTGGAGGAGAGGGACAGTTACACACATTCCTGCTGGCAGAAAATCCATACTCTCTGACATCTTGCTTCAAACTGCAATTAATACAGACTGAAGCCGGATCTGTTTGAGCCGGTAATTGTTTTTAAGGTGAAGTGTTAAATGTGTAATTGTGGTTGAAGGTTAATTTCTGAAGAAGTAGAATGAAAAACGGAACGGAATGGAGGATTGTGGTACGTAAAAAGTGAAGGTGAATTTTTCAGGACAATGAAAAAGGTTCATCCTTTCTTTCCATCCATTAGCCACACAAACATGCACACAGAAAGGCTCAAAACTGTGATAATGGGGTTCATTCACACATATTTGTATTGTCAGGTGGCTCTGGCTCCTTTAGCAGTGCATGTGTGCCTTTTTGAGGATGCACAATGTGTTGGTAACATTGGATATCTGCCAATATTATGGATTTTTTTATGTATTTATTTATTTTAGTATTGGTCATTATTGGATATTCAGTTGTGCAAACTCATCTCCTTTTTTATATTAAATGTTAGAATATATGCCACCATCTAATGCGAACTTAAAGTTAATCTTTAAAAACACAAATAATACTGTTAAATGTATATTATGTATGTAGCAATTCTCTAAAATGACTGTAGATTTTAATTTTATACTGTACATAATTTTGTGATGCCTAAATTCATTTGTTTGAGTATTTAAGTCAGATTTTATTTTATTTTATTTTATTTTTATTCAGACAAAATGTATTTATTCAGACATTTAAATAATAATAATAATAATAATAATAATAATAATAATAATTGTTATTTATGTTGTCATTGGTTATAACATGAAAATAATTATTTGCATATCCTTATTGGCTCTTTTAATTTTGGGGCATCCCTGCTTTATTATGGCCTTTTATATTTTTCATTTATTTAAACAAAATAATGTAGAGTTTAAAATATACTGTAGACAGAGCTGGATAGTAAATAATTACATGTAATCTAGATTATGTAATCAGATTGCAAAAAAATTAAGTATTTGTAAATAGATTAAATTACATTTTAAAATACTCGCAATCAGACTACAGTTACTTTTTATTGATTACATGATTACATATTATTTACACAATTGCGATAAATTATTCATAATTTATTAATTCACCCTAATTCCTCTTTTTCATCTTTTAAATGTTACCTTCTAAAATAGCCTACCGCTTATATACATTCAGAAAGTCTTCAAGTTTTGTTGACATTCACATAAAAAATTAGTCATTATTCAGGTGGTGCCACAGCATTTGACCACTGATTTACCAAAATCATTTCATTAGGCTATTTTTGTAGGTTATTTAACCATGTATTTCTATGTATTTGGAAGGCTTTTGTCTTTCAAACACATTAAAATGCACAAATTTTATCATCTGATCCTCTTTCACCTAATAAATTTACGTAAAGTACCCCTGAGATTTTAAAATAAATATTTTAATAATTAAGTATCACATTTGCATGTTCATTGGTTCTCTGATGTTGGTTATGGTCACATGACATGCAGGTAAACAACTAAAAAAAAATCTTTATTTTACTTTTTTTTTTTTAAATTTTTAAATTAAATTAAATTTTGATTGATTTCAAAATAATTTATTTTCATTTAACATTTTATATGATTTCTTGAATTTTTACTTCTTCATTAAAATCATAAACCCGCTGCAGTTCCGTCACAAACACCAGTGTGGGAAACCTTGACTTAATATAAAGTTTAATGCATTTCGTCCTGCCTAACCTATATTTATCAGCCAAACTCTATTGATTTTATCAGCAAAAAACTGTAACTGCATGAAAAGGAGAGATGGAAATAGAGTTTGAAAGCATGAAGCATGGGTTATTGATTGTGTCATTGGTGTTTGACCCTTTGGCGATTCTCTGTACCCCTCCGAGGATCATGTGTGCCGCACCTCTCTGTCGTGGCAACACATTAGCAAGCTCAGCAATGAATTCTCCTTCTCTTACACAAACACACAGACGCTGATTCCTCTACACACTAAAACCTGACACTGTCCTGTGTCTCATCCATAACTCTGAGAAACGAGATCTGAAGTGTCATAATCACATCACACACCTGTTTGCCAGACGAGAAGAGCCAGTGAGGATCTATACGCTGACACTATGTGTGAAGTGAAAACCACAGACACATTGAGATATTTGAACATAATGACTCACATTGACATGTAGAGCAAATGGAGATATTTGCTTAAGTCACCTGCATAAAGGTCCTAGTTATAATCTCTCATGTGTCTCCTCTAGTGTTTCAGAATTCAGCCGTCTAATGATGACAAGACCGGCACTGTCAGTTTCTGATGAAGGATGAGAGGGTCATGTAAGCCCCGCTAAGCTGTGGAACTCTAAATTTGTTTGAGTCTAGATGGACTTGGGCTTAATGAGGTGTCTGGATTTCCTGGGTTATACACACAAACACACACACTCATGCAGTGACATTCAAAACCCTTTCCTAAAGACATATTCACCAATATAATTAGTCCATGTCTCTTCCAGACCTTCTCCGAGTGTCGGTTGTCTCGTTCCTGATGGCTTTTAAAGGAGTGACAGAATTAACAGCAAGATTATTTTTCATGTTCAGACGCCTTTCTTAGCACACTATGGCTAATAATATGTCACCATTTGAAGACGCACGCAACTTATCACGCAGCAGATCCGTGCATTTATGATGCGTGCGAGGTTGCCCTAATTTTCTGTCTGCTATGGGAAGATTGGTTTACTTTCTGAATGGTTTATGTCAGTTTGAGCACTTGATGTATAATGAATTTTCACTTGTGTGTGTTTTCTTTTAAAAATATTTTATGGCTGTTTAATATTGAGCATTCAGAGTTCGTCTTTATGACAGAATGAAAGTGGTACAGCGATGATCAAACACTCACTCTTGTTCCAGGTCAGAGTAGAGATGAGTCTGTGGTAGTGTGACTCCTGAGAGAGATCGAACGAGAGAAATAGAGAGACAGAGATAAAGAGAGAGATCAGAACGCAGTAGGGCTGAGGGACCCGCATAAACAGTCCAGCCTTTTCTGTTTTTGTCACTAATTGTTCACAACATGTCAAAAACTTTATGCTTTCAAAATGCAGAATGACTTGCCTTTGATGTGTGGAAGTATTTCTGAAGCAGCAGAAATTAGTTTTCATTATCACCTAAGAAAAACCAAATGTTCTGTGTCTCTTAAAAATATTGGATCAGAAAAATTTGTAGTACAAAAATAAAACTTAACAATTACAAATTATAACATTAAAAAGTATATAAATCACTTTCTTTTTTTTCTAAAGAAAAATTGTCCAACACGACACCAGCAGGTAAAGTTACAGCGGTAGTCCACGTCTCTCTCACCTCCCCTGAGTCCATTGAGTTTTTAAACAGATCCCCTGAAGCGTGCAGTGAGTTTGTTGGGGGGTAATTGAGAATGAATGGAGAAAAGTCACAAGAAAGAAGGCAATGCCTCTGTCGCAATATGATTGGATATGACTGCTTATATTCGGCTCTGATTGATTAATGCGATAAATCCCGCCTCTTGTGTCCATGTGCGTCCACAAATCAGTCTAAATTAACAATATGATGGTGTTAATGGGAAGACTTAAAAAAGTAAGTGAACAACTTACGCACTTATATATAACCACATATAACCACTTTGTTACATCAGAATAAAACATAAAATGGCATGAAAACACGATCTGTGGGAGTTTAGAGAGTAATGAGCTTGGTGAAATTTAAAATAAATCTCTGTCAGTGAGCAATATTTACCTAAATTTGATGATTGATGATCCAAAAAAAAAAATCTAAATAGTTGAAATTTGACTATTAAAAAGAATAGCTGAACAAAGTTCACAAATAAAATACAGATGAAACGAGAAGTTTACACCTGGGAGAATCTGCAAAAAGGAATCCTACAAAATGCATGTTATTTTTTTTTATTCAGTACTGACCTGAATAAGGTATTTCACATAAAAAATACATTTACATATAGTCCACAGAAGAAAATAGTAGTTGAATTTATAAAAATGACCCCATTCAAAAGTTTACATACACTTGATTCTTAATACTGTTATTACCTGAATGATCCACAGCTGTTTTTTGTTTTGTTTTTGTTTTTGATTAGTGATAGTTGTTCATGAGTCCCTTGCTTGTCTTGAACAGTCAAACTGCCTGCTGTTCTTCAGAAAAATCCTTCAGGTCTCACAAATGCTTAGGTTTTTCAGCATATTTGTAGTGTATTTGAACCCTTTCCATCAATGACTATATGATTCTGAGATCCATCTTTTCACAATGAGGACAGCTAAAGGATTCATATTCAACTATTACAGAAGGTTCAAACACTCACTGATCCTTCAGAAGGAAACACAATGCAAACACAAGATCCGGGGGGTAAAAACATTTTGAATTTGAAGATCAGGGTAAATTTAACTTATTTTGTCTTCTGTAGCTTCTGGAGGGCAGTACTAAATAAAAAAATGTACACATCTCCATTCTGTTCAAAAGTTTACACCCCTGGCTCTTAATGCGTTTTTTTTCTCTTAAAGCATCAGTAAGCGTTTGAACCTTCTGTAATAGTTGCAGATGAGTCCCTCAGTTGTCTTCAGTGTGAAAAGATGCATCTCAAAATCATAGTCATTGTTGGAAAGGGTTCAAATACACAAAAATGCTGAAAAAAACAAATTTGTGAGACCTGAAAGATTTTTCTGAAGAACAGCAAGCAGTTTACTTGTCACTATCACTAAAAAAAAAAACAAAAACAAACAAACAACAACAACAACAACAAAAAAAAAAAACAGCTGTGGGTCATCCAACTTTTGTAAACTTTTTTTTCTTGTGGACTATTTGTAAATGTCTTTTATGTGAAATATCTTATTCATGTCAGTACTAAATAAAAAAAAAATAACATGAATTTTCCATGATCCCTACTATTTTCGTAGAATAATTCACATTTTGTAGATTCTGTAAGATGTATACATTTCTGGTTTCAGCTGTATGTTTTTTAAACTGTTACTGCCTTGAGTTATTATTTTGTAACTTGATGACTGACTCATACATTGGCTTTGATAAATAGAATATTAATTACGTTGTTAATGTAAAAATATAAAATAGATTTTTTTTCTTTTTCTTTTTCTGATTGTGTTATTAATATTGAAGAAAATGTGCTTCTGACATGAATTTACATTTGATTTAAAGGAAGATTTTGACTTATTTATGCTAGTCAGTGTGGCATTAACTAATGTAACACAGATAATTTTCTGTTTTGTGCAGTCTCACAATTTTTGTGCACTGGTCAAAACTTTCATACACTTCATCTGGAGTAAAAGCGAAAATGCTATATATATTCAATGCCCTCTCTGAAAGTGTCAAAGCAAGAAAAACTTTGCTACTTGTTTCTGTGTGACCAACTCAATTTCCTGGCCAGGAAGTGCTACTCTCTCTCTCTTCCTGTTGCATTTCCATGGGGCTTAGTCTGCATGTGAGCTTCTGTTCCGATGTTCCAGTTCCGGGTGTGATGTATAGACCTGTCGATCCAGCACTCAGCCTAAGACGGGCTCACTCCAGGGTTCCTATTTCAGTGTCTTTCCTTGAGCTGCACGACCACTGATATGAGCACTGTCTTAGGGTGCGGGGCTTGATTCTCTTCCTCATACCCCCATTGAGAGGCTCAGAGTGCAAGGCTACTAGAGTGACAACACAGGTAGAACTGCTGTCTGCTCACACCTGTAATAGGTGAGATCAAGAGTAGTGTATTAGTGTCACCGCTGTCGCCCACAGGATTTGCGCACACACACCTTCACTGAATTTTTACCCACTATTTGACTGTCTTTCTGAGAAGCTTGTGGGTAAGGCATGTCAGATGTGTGAGGGTGATTGTCATCATGTGTTGAGTTTAATCTCTGAAACTTCTGCGCTGTGTGGGTGTTTCACGTTATCACTGTGGCTCAGTCTGAGGTGGGCTTGACAGTCACACCTAAAATTACATTACATGTGGGTTTTTACACACAGTAAAAAATAAATGTGTACAATACAACATTTATTGATGTGAAGCAGGCATATCCTAAAACTGAATTATAACCTTGTAACAATATTATGCTTGTATGCATGCGTCTTTGTGCAATAATCACTGATTATTTTAGGTTAATATTAGTTTAGATAGTAATATATTATTGTTTATGACTAAATATATATTAGAAATTAAAATTAAACAAGAAGATTTTTAGTTCATGATACTTAGTGCATAACATCATATTTCATTTATTTATGTATTTACTTTATACGATTTTATAGTAATTGTATTAGCGGTACATAAACATATTGTACTGAATTTATCTGTTTTGAGGTCCTTGAACAGGCTTCATACAAGTGCTGTTTTTATATGTCATATCATATCATGCTTTGCTTTTTTGCCGCTTCAATATAGTAATTCTAGTCCATGTTTTCATGCAGGTTTTAAAGATGTGGACTTACACTCTTTACATAAACGTAAAGATGTTGGTGCCAATTCATAGGTAATTGTCCCTTCTGGGCCTGGATGCTGGGAGTCTTGGAGGAGCCTAAGCTCAAGATCATGGCAAGTGCTAATCTTCTTATACTTAAGGTATCAGGTTCCCCTTTGATGTTTCAAAACATGTTGACTCCTATCTCGCCCAAGAAGGCAATCCAGACACAGCCTTGAGGGACATGGTTTCTTTTTTGCTTGCTTGCTTGCATTACCTTTCCCGAAGTTGATTAATGTTGCACAAAAAAAGGCTGTTTTAATTATGAATGTCAGAAGAAGTGTCCTTTATTAGTTAATTTCTCATCATCACTTTAATTAATTAAGCTTTCACAATTGGATTAGATTTTTTTTCTTAGATCATCAGAAAGCTGTTGATTTGGTCTTTTTGCATTTTGTCTCAGGGGATCACAACTGTGTTTAATGAGACGAGTAATTTTCTGGACATCCTTTGGAAGGTGACCTATAGCCCACAGGTAAACAGGTAAGATTACTAATCAATCAGTTTCAAAAATCCGTCACACTATCATAGTTTTATCCCTTGAAAAAGGCCCAAATGTCAGGTGGGTGTGGGTGAGAAATGTTGGATGTTGGTTATTCATAAAAGTAAACCAGCTGAGATAATTGACAAGCTCATGTTCTCTAAATCCCTCTTGAATATAAACACATTCAACACAGAATATAAGTCTACTTCCTGTATAATTACTAAGTGCTTGACATGTACACCTAAGTCCTGTCACACACTTGTACTTTACTGTAGCTCTCCACAAAATGCAGTCAAAGACAAATGTCTTCTGCATGACCTGAAGGGATTCCTCTAAAAGCATGTAGGATGCTTTATGTGTGAGTTTAAGTTGTAATTGTGTAGATCTCTAAAAGGCTATAGACAGGTGTGGAGCAAGGACATGTTTTATCGGTTTGACTGTGTCTCTTTGCATTAGAGGCATTGTGTGGAAAAATGGGTTATTGTTGACTTTAAGACCCACAAAGTATTGTTTTCATCTTGCCCAAGGATAAGAGTGTTTCTTTGCTATCTGAATAGAATTAAGCCAGCACAAAAACACACATATTGAGCAGGTGTTGTCATTTCTAGTTTGACTTGCGTGATTCAAAAATGGTATGATTTGTATGATCACCCTTTCTGTGGTTCAGCATTTTAGTGTCAAAGGTCATCTCTGCCCAATCTCAAGCGCAGGTGTCCACTCTACATTTTAACCCATAAATAGTGATTTGTAAGCGCAATAAAACTGATCAATACAGCATCAGTTTTAGTCATGGGGCATAATTATCTTACATGCATATCAGTGTTTTATAACAGAACTAACAAACAGGGTTGTGCACCATTCAGAATTAAATTGAAAATCCCTGTTAAATTCTAATTTAATTCCTAAATTTGAAATTAGGTTCCAAATAGTGATGATGCAAACAGGGTTGCCAGGTCTGTGTGACACAAGCAGCAACGTAGCACAACAACCATATACCAAATATTAAAAATATGTTGTTTCCATGCCTAAAATCAACCCAGGCTCATGAAAATATGTGCCTCTATGTACATTTCTGTAACACCATAATTACATACCTTACTGCACAGTTTCAAAGTGAAATGTCCAGGAAGTGGAGCTAAAATACACGTTCAATACACGACTGTGGCACCTTTTTATTGCATTGGTACAGGCATGTATTTCTGCATTTTTATTATGCTGCTTGAGAAAACTCATACATATGAAGCTTTATATGTGACGACAACATTAAAAAGTATCAGTTTTCAAATCATGCAGGATGTTAAAATTGTTTTGAAGTCATAGCATAATATTCTGCAAGTAATTTTGTGAAAATTAGGCTTTATTAATCAAAACTCTGTACCTGTAAATCATAATTTGTGTGAAAAGGAATAAGAGTTGTCAGAGTTTTACTGCCTCTAGTGTTTATTTCAACTCAAAGCAGTGATTCGTACATATAGGTAGTTTTTTTAGTTTTAGTTTTGCAGAAATGTGTGTGTAGAGGCAGATATTTCCAATGAGCCTATATTGCTTACAATACATATTTTACAGTCACTGTTATGCACATTATTCATAAACACAGCTCAATTATTAATCATTATTCATAAACACGGCTTCCTACTAGTAGTAATAAATTAACATCTAGTGCAGTTCTATCATAGTTGGAATGCAAAATGTTTCAATACAAGCATTTCAGTCAACTGTAATTCATGCAATATATGAAACCTTTAACATACAGGGGAAAAAATCAGCCAACAGCAACAGTTTAAAAGTAGCCCAATTCTGTGGGAAAAATGCAGACTTGGCAACCCTGTAGAAATGCATTCCAGTGTTAATTTTGACAGCAAATTTTGATTTAGTCTTAGTCAGTCTTTTGACTAAAATGCCATTTAGTTTTAATCATATTTTAGTTATCTGAATTGTTTTATTTTCAGTCTAGTTTTAGTTGATTAAATATCATGATTTTAGTTGACTAAATCTACAGTAGATCGAATGGGTTTATTTACAGTGTAATGCATTTATTAAGCATTTCTCTAAAATTAACAAACTCATTGTATAGGTTTGATATTAAGGTTTTATCATGATAGACACAGACTTAACTGTTGTGACTCAGCATTTTTTTATATTAAAATTAAATGAAACCACGTCTCATTAATTATTCGTTAATAAAATGTCAATAGATTTTTGTCATTTAATGACAATTTTCATTGTAAACAAAATGAATTTAAGTTAAAAGAAAATCAGATAGTTTAATGTTTTTACTATAAATGCAAAGGTTTTGATCTTTTGAAAAAAAAAGTTTAAAGGTTTGTAGGCCTTAGATATACATATGTTTGAAATAGCACTTACAAAAATTTGTGTATATCTTATATTTACATTTGTATATATTTTATCATATTTCACTTCACTGCATTAACTGCTGATTTTTCAGTTTATTTTGAATTCCTATGTCGAAAGGATGCAATTCTGAAAAAAATTTTGAATTATGCCCAATCCCGCTTAGAAAGAAACAAATCTCAATCCCTATTAATCTAAATGTTTCATATTTGCAAAACGTATGAGTTTTCAAGACACTTGAACTTCTAGTATTTTAAAACTGCTTTAAAAATGATGGATTTGGCTAGAATACTTATTTGAATATTTGAATAGAATTCTTCTTTATTGCTTTGCATGTCCCCCTCAAGCGTTTAAAATGTTTTATTATTCACATGTGATCGATGTTAGTGTCAATGCTAGTCCTATTCCTACATTCAAAATCAGGAAAAGGGCAACTAGTTTGGAGCCACTAGGGCTTTGCTTTTTCTGTAGCGTCTTCCCTGGGGTCACAGCACAACTGGCAGCGTACGTCTTTAAAGCCAGACACTTTGAGCACATTAGCATAGCATTAGCTTGGTAATGACAGATTTACCAAGCTGAGTCACCATGTAGCTACATGACGCTGCTCTCATGTAGAGAGCTGAAGCACTAGATTATATTCGGAGAAACAAATAGCTCTCCTCCCTGAAGAGCACTTGTCATTATAGAGAGCAGGAAAATAAGTTAGGATTGGAGGGTAATGCCCTGCAGAATGAACTTAAATGGCATAACGTAAACCATCAGAAAAGCCCAGTAATGGTTTGAGGCAAGACTTGAGTGCTCCAGGTTTGATGCTATCTAAAACTTGTGAATAGCATTGGGGGAAAAGTCAAGAAGTATAAAAGAGACGTCTGTGTGTGTGAGTGTATGCATGTGTGTGGTTTTACAGTCTAACCACGGTCTCTGTGCAATTGCATTATGTTTCTGTATTTACGTTGCTATCTGCAGTGTGTGTGTGCGTTTTAGCGCAAATCTTTCTATGCCTTTTAGTGTGTGTTTCTGTGCATGTGTCTGTGTGTTTCGAGTGATCTTGCTGAGAGCCCTGTGCTGTTGTGGTGTGTGTGTAAACTCTGTGGTCTGGTCTGTTTTCTTACTCCGGTTTCAGAGCGCAGCCTGAAAACGTTCATATTTTTCATGGCAGCTAAGAGAGAACCATAAATTCACAGCGTGCGTTAGTATTTTTATCCACTTTACATAATGAAAGTTCCAGAGTATGTGTGTGAGAAAGAAAGAAAGAAAGAAAGAGACCGAGAGCAGGGTGGGACGTGAGCTTTGGGATAGTGTGAAAGGGTGGATGTCGCAAGTAAAACAAAACTAACTCTTGTGGCAATTTAAATGGCTGTTAAAAATTTGGCACTTGAAAGCAGTGTTCGCTTTCACATGAAACTCAATCAAAGTTAGGCCTGAGTGCTCCCAACCAAAAAAAAAAAAAACAAGGGACCGACTCAGACTTTCAACCACACATTACATGCCTCGTGACAGCTCTTATTGTGTAGCGCTCCTTCGAACAAGGCCGAGGTAAACTGTCCCGGCACCGTCACAAAGTCACTGGAGCCAGTCAGTCCAGACACTTCACTAGTGCCACCTGTTGCCACGCTGCTCTGTAACACACACCTGTCCTTCAGGTAACACACACTTGAAGCAGATACCTGAGAGGCAGGGCAGCAGACCCATATGGCCACAGGGTGGTGGGCAAGTCTAAGACTCCCATCGCACACACACTTGAGAGCTATTGTGAGTACAGTAGAGGAGAGGTTTAAGGGGGATTATGGTGTTGCCTCTAGCTGCGAGGCTAAACTTTGACTGCCTCAGTAACTGATACTAACTGATCCACCTTTCATCTCTCTGAGTCACTGATAGCCCGTCAATTCCTGTTATATAACAGCACAGTCCTTTGCGTGCAAATTAAGGTCTTTTTGTCTGAACATCCCATAAATGTTTACATGCTCCAAAAATGTGCGGTTTCAGTCAGACTAAAAGATTTTTTTTCCCTTTAAAATGCTTTAATACAGTTGGTCTGTTTGGTCTGTTGGTCTGTTTTTTTTTTTTTTTTCCCTTAAGTCAGATTAACAGACCTAGATAATGTGATTGTAGCTCAGCTTTGTCCAGCATGCATGTATAAATGGTAATCAGACCACAGTTGATATCTATCTATCTATCTATCTATCTATCTATCTATCTATATTTATTTATGTATTTATTTACATTTCTGAGCCTGTAGTTTTACCACTGACACTTTCAGGTTGTTCCTACCCAAATTTATGCTGTTGGCTGAACCTATATGTGACCCTGGACCACAGAACCAGTCATAAGTACCACAGGTTTATTTATAGCAAAGGCCAACAATACACTGTATGAGTCAAAATTGTCCATTTTTGTTTTATGCCAAAAATCATTGGGATATTAACTAAAGATCATGTTCTATGAAGATATTTTGTGAATTTCCAACCATAAATATATAAAAACTTAATTTTTTATTTGTAATATGCATTGCTAAGAACTTAATTTGGACAACTTTAAAATATTTTCTCAATATTTTAATTAATTTTAAGTTTTTTATTTTTTGCACCCTCAGATTCCAGATTTTCTTGTATCTCGGACAAATATTGTCCTAACCTAACAAACCATACATTAATGGAGAGCTTATTTATTCAGTTATTCTGACAGCCAATGATTGCATAGATCTCAATTAAAAAAAAAAAAAAAAAAAATACAGTGCCCTTTTTGCATACACTTTATTTGTTCAAATGAAGTTGAGATTTGTGTAAATATACACTACTATTCAAAATGTAGTTGCCGCTGTATTTTATTTTACAAAATTTTATTAACACAATTTTATTATTTTTTTTTTTTACTTTATTTCATTTAGTTTCATTTTTCATTTGTATTTTTTATTATTATTAAAATATTTAATGTAAGCATATTAACATATATTGCGCCAATAAAGACTTTTACAAAGAAACATAAACAATTACAAAATACCAAAAAATATGTAAACAACTAAATAACTTATATATTTTCCAAATAAATGGTGTTCTTTGGAATTTTCTAAATTTATCACTGTATTCAGTATTAGCCAGCACAGCAATAATTGAAAATAAGAAATGTTTCTTGGGCATCAAACCAGCATATTAGATTTTTTTTTTTTTTTTTTTTTTTTTATCAAATTTTGTCAGTTTTGGTTTTATTTTTTTATCAAATAATTGTAGCCTTGGTGAGCATAAGAGACTTTTAAAAAACAATTTAAAAAAAATCCAAACTTTTGAATGATATTTTATTATTGTGAATTTATTCATATACTGATTTAAATTGATTTCATATCATTTACATTCGCTGTATCTTAAAAAAAACTCTGCATTTTAGTTGTGTACCCTGCCATGCATCCATGTAGAGAGAAAGAGAGCGAGAGAGAGAGAAAGAAGCTCCTGTGTAGAATGATTTCTGTGGTGGAGGAAAGTGGAACCAAGCCTCTTAAAACATGAAAACATTCCCCCTCAAACCACCATGACTTAAGCGATTAGGCTGCATCCATAGCAAAACACTCCTATTTCCTGAAGATATTTAGGGCGTTTAATTCTTAAACAATATTGCTTGGTGTGCGGTGTCTCTCCCTTTTTTGCAAGTGCTTTTTATTGCTATTCTCATGCTAGTCGCTTGAGTAAAGCAAATGAGTGGTGTAGTAAGGTCCCGACTGAATAGATTTACAATAGCCTCCGTTTAATTATTTCCACAGCCGTTACTGTTGTGTCAACACACATTAAAGGCAGGGAATAGAGAGAAGGAGGGCAAAAACATGGATGCTACTCCATGCGAGCGTGGCACGCATGTGCGGCAGTGGCAGACAGTGACATAGGATGGTATGCATATTTCATACACTGCATGCATTTTTTACTGGGTGGATTCTATGAGTGCTGTGGCTTTGTACTGTGTCTGTCACTGTGGCTTTGGGTGTGAACGAACCACTGCCGTGTACAATTTCACTCCAATGTATGCTAGGAAAGCGTTTGTATTCTATCCCGCTCTGTGGAGACTAGTCAGGGGAATCAGCGATAATGAGGTCGCCAATTGAAAAATCATCCTTTGGTTTCTTTTCACTCTGTGGTGAACATATACATGGAACGCCACCACTTGACAGGCAGTCATTGTGTTGTAAAAGGATATTTTTGAGGATTAGGCCAGTGGCAGCAGCTCAATACCTGGGAATCTTTTCCCATGGTGCCACCTAAATGCTAATATTGTTGACGGATTGTTACCGCACACGCAAATACAAACACAGACACTCTTTTAAAATATAATATTGATGTGTAATTCAGCTGGGGCATCGGCGTTATGTTAGGTCTGTCCTCTCCTCTGATTACTGGTGGCAATTTCCTGAAGTAGTGTTCCCAGACTGCGGTCAGATGTCTGATTATACCGTTCACCAACTTTTTTTTAATATATGCCTTCACCAACAACATAAGAACCAGCAGCAATCAAACATGAAAATGATCAGCAGGCCGATAGTGTTTGGGTTAATGTAGGGGTTGACAGAGATGCAGTGTTTCCAGCACAAGCCTGGAGAGAACCGCATTCACTGTAATGATTGGCAGGGTCCTTAAGCTGGAATTTAACAGCGGGAGGAGGGAGCCGTGGGCACCAGCCGGGTATCCAGTGTTGTGTCGTACAATTGCCCAAATTTAAAAGGTTGCACTCCCCCTCTTCCTCCGTTCTCAATGGCAAACCTCCTTACCACAGACAATGTCTCCAGAGCGACTCAGACTGTATCAGTCTGCTGTAATTGTCTGGTTTGTGTCGGAGCTGGTAATGGCAGAGTGCTTCTGTGGTGTGAGGTGTCTCTGCCTTGTTTTCAGCCTTTGAAAAGTTTACACATAAACACAGGGACAGTGGAATTCACTCAAACTTTGACCCGCCCTGCAGACAGAAATCAGTCTGCTTAATGTTAGTACTGGGTGGAACTTGAGACTGTTGACAAGTCGAAACACAGGTGAGAGTCTGTGTGTGTGTCTGTGTGTGTGTTTGTATGAAAGAGAAATTGTTGCCTTGTGAAAACCATAAAGAAAACTCTCTGATGTTTCTGTCATTATTAGGGCTGGGTAAAAAATATTAAACAGTCCAGTTCATGAACAAATTACTCTTGCCAGCCAATTCATTTAGGACTCTAAAACTCAGGGCTCTTAAGGTACCATTTGAATCTGCCTGATTAATCCTGTACTAAATTTAAAGGGTTAGTTCACCCAAAAATAAAAATTCAGTTATTAATTACTCACCCTCATTTCATTCCAAACCTGCAAAATGTTCAGAATGCGAATTAAGATATTTTTGGGTCATATGTAGTGGTATTCTTGTGAACACTCGTCAAAGACTGACACGGAAGATAAGAAATTATTGAACAACGTAGTTATTTTTGTTTTCTTTGCACACAAAAGGTATTCTAGTAGCTTCATAAAATTAAGGTTGAACCACTGATGTCACATGGACTATTTTAATGATGTCCTTACTACCTTTCTGGGCCTTGAACGTGATAATATCGTTTCTGTCTATGCAAGGTCAAAAAGCTCTTGGATTTCATCAGAAATACCTTAATTTGTGTTCTGAGGATGAATGAAGGCCTTACGGGTTTGGAATAACATGAGGGTGAGTAATTGAATGACAGAATATACATTTTTGCAACATAGTCTCATTGGAAATAAATGCCTCTGTATACATTTCTGCAAAACTGAAAAACATACCTATATGTACGAATCACTTCAGTTGAAATGAACACTAGAGGCAGTAAAACTCCTGCAACTTTTATTCCTTTTTACACAAAGTATGATTTACACTCCGGTACGAACCCTGTGAAACCACAGTTTAACAAAACAGCTCAAATCCGCATGAGAAAGTTAAAATAGCACAGCTGCATCAACAGATGCATTTTTATATCACTTTTGCATTTGTTAACACCAGGGTTGGGTTTGGTGTAGGGGATATTTTCAACATGATAGAGCATTGACCTTTAGCGACACTCCCCGGATATTTGAATTCTAAACAGCCACAATGCGTATCTCAAAAACGAAATGTGCAGTAAGGTATGTAATTACGGTGTTGCAGAAATGTAGGCACATATTTCCATATTTTTGGGTGAACTATCACTTTAACTCACTGAATGCATGCGTTTCCCAAAGGCACTGTAGGCCTAAGAAGATTATAGAGACAGTTGGTGCCATTGGTATACATTGTTTTTGAGAATCACATCCCAAAACCGTTATTAAATCCATTAAAACCGTTATTTTTAGAAGTTTAAAAGGCTGTCTACATTAGGAGAGAGAATGTATTTTACATGTAAAGAAAATTAAATGAAATGTAATAAAAAAATTGAATCTAATTGAATCGAGCACTTGTAAATCAGAATCAAATCAGGAAATATCCATTGATTACATCCCTAATCATTATGCATGAGTTCACACATATATAATTGCACAAATACGTGATAACATGGTATCAGCTTATTATCAGAGTGTTGAGATCACCAACAAGACCCCAAAATGGCTTAACTGTGTAAACAGATATTCAGTTGTGCCTGAATAATGTAGTTCATCCATGCTGATAGCAACGAATAAAACATTTCCACACTTTCAGAAAGATGCATTGTAAACAAACTTCTATTCTGCGCCTCGCAGCGATGGGAAGCAGGAGTCGTCTGTTCTATAGTGCAGAGTAAATTTCTGAGAGGGCTGCAACTCTTATCCAGGCAACATAAGAGTGATGGGAATAACCAGCAGGTCATGACCTCAGTGTGAGTTTACTAATGAAGCTAGTAAGCTGAAACTAATCTCTCTCTCTCTTTCTCTTTCTCTGATGTGTTCTTTATTGATTACACAGCATTGCCTGCTAATAGGTCCCCCAGCAGCCGTGTCTAACATAGGTACTTTGATAAAACCACAAGAGAGAGAGAAATAGAGAGATGCACATAGTACTAATAAAATGTTAATCCAAGTTAATATAACTACAATAACATATTCAAATGCCTTCTTTACCGCCGCAACCAATTCAAAGTAGCACTGATGAAAACCAACAAAGTTACGAGTATAATCTGTGAACACGGCTCATGTATCATGACCTTGTATTTCCAAAACAGTTGAAGTAGTTAGTGTTTTTTTTCTCATAAACCTCGCTCTCTCTTATCCTCTTCTTCATCTGTGTAAGAGTCGAGTTGGATTGGGAGGGAACATAGAGGTGTCATTCTTGTTGTGTCTGTCAAAAACTCACTCAGTGAAACGCTCAAAACATGCAGCAGATGTGAAAAGAGTGTGTGATGTAAAGGAATTTTTCTAGAGGGCTTCCCTGTTCAGGCCTATCTCCTCTGAAGCCACATCATCCTGCAGACATCCATGCTGGCTTCATTGAATATTAATTATTCTGACAGCCAAGCTTATTAATCATGCTTTAAGCAGTATAGCCTTAGAAAATGACACAAAGGATGTCTTCACACTCTTACCAGGTGGTTTGTAATGTCTTTTAGATCAGGGTGCACGTTTTTAAAGTCAAAACAATATGACTTTTTTCTGCTTTGATGTAGCAAACTTTTTTTGTGTGTGTGGGTGGGAGTGCTTACATGATTTCCCATGATTACAAAAATTACCAACAACAATATCGCATATTTTATTTTTATGCTGTGCCTCATTATATATATAAAACAATTTTATTGCAGTGTTACCTTGAGAGATTGCAGTGATATTGGAAAAGCTCTTGAATGCACATCTCTGCACATGTTGTTTCTTGAAGGATGCCCTTGGGGAGACACCAAGAGTCAGACAGATTTGAACATTGTCTGCATTAAAAAACAAACTGTCTCACAGTATGTGAGACAGACACCCAGACAATCCCAGTGTGTGTGGCCTTTGTAAACACGGGCTGTGTTTACATGAACCGCAAAAACCTGACTACTGTCTTTTTTTTCTAAATATGAAAATATGCTGAGATGCTTTCATGGGTTGTCATTCATATTTCATTTACTTGCAGTGACCACAGAAGTGTTTGGACACATTTATACTTACTGTATGTATATTACACAGCCTAGCCATTCAGTCTTTATTTATTACTATTTTTTAGACTAATTAGAAAAATAATGATGATGCAAGTTTTAATTAAATATTTGAATTAAACAATTTAATCCAGTATCATATATACTTTGTACATAAGAGATATGTCATTGTTGTGCTGTGGTGTTCTGAAATCTTAAACTTTTTTTCTTTTTTAAATCAAATGTAAATTGATGTCTCAGTCACATTTTTGTGGTTAAATAAACCTTACTTACACTATCAGAAAAAGCAGACGAAAAAAACAATTATATTTATTATTTTTACATTAACAATGTAATCAATATTCTGTTTATTAAATCCAAGTATGAATCTCATCAAGTTAGTGTTTTTTAGGCATTTTACATTTATTCCAAAATAACTCAAGGCCATAATCGTTAAATTTTAACTATTTTTTAATTTTTCGGCTCATCAGTCATCAAAGTTCGGTAAACATTGATCACACACATGGAGATTTATTTTAAATTTCACCAAGCTGATTACTCACTAAAAATTTCCACAGATTTTGTTTTCATGCCATTTTATTATTATTATTTTGACATAACAAAGTGGTTATATCTAAATCTGTGAGTTGTTTACTTACTTTTTTAAATTAGTCTTCCCTTTAACACCCTTATATTGTTCATTCAGACTGATTCGTGAATGTGAAACATGCACAAACACAAGAGGCGGGTTTTATCATGAACCAATCAAAGCAGAACGTAACCATCCAGTCGTATCACGATGGAGGCATTGCTGCCTCTCACATGACTTTCTTCCATTCATTCTCAATTACCCCCCACCAAACTCACTACACGTTTAGGAGGGTCTGTTAAAACAGAAGCGTAAGAGACGTGGACTCCCGTTGTAACTTTACCTGCTAATGTTGCTGTTGACAATGTTGCTTTGAAAAATTTGTAATTTTTACACTTTTTAATGTTGCATTTTGTAATATTCACATTGTTTTACTTTTATACTACTTTTTTTTTCTCTCATCCAATATTTTAAGGAGACACTGCCTCCCTTGCCTTCTAGGAAACAGCCTAGATGTTTTTTTTTTGTTTTTTTTTGGTGGTACTTTATTTTACAACAATTGTATGCAGTAATGGTTATTTTTATCTTTTTCGCTTCCCTGTAAATTGCTATTGTCTTACATTACAACCCCTAATGCATGGAATCCAATATAGTTGTCAGATGTGTAACAATATTAAAATACAGTTCTGGGAAGGATTATATTCCATTTTTTTTCTAGATTTTAGTTTTTTTTTTTTTTCTTTTTGATGAATAACTTCTGCATCAAATGGTTAAAATGAGTGTACGGCCTGTCCTCTGTCTCTTGCTGTATATCCTTCTCTAATGTAGGTGATATTATCAAAGCTCCTTCAGCGAAGGGCAACGACTCCTGTATCCGATCGATGACCAGCGACATACAAATCATATGTATTGATCATCGTAATCATTGTTAAGAATATAGGGCAGACACTAAAATCATATGCTCTTAGTCTTAATAGCCCACATCAAAGCAATTACGCACCCAAACTAAGGCCGACTGGCCATATGCATATTACACAGCCTAATACATGTTCAGTGATTTACCCCCACAATCCGGCCCATAAATCAGCCAAAACCTGCACAGTATTGAGCTGTTCAAGTGATAGGGTTTGTGCGCATGTGCTATGATGGAGATCTTCATAGGGCTGAGCCCTCTTAGTGTATGACATCTATGGGTTTTTATATGTGTGTGTCAATACTTGTGATGTATAAACTAATGACAGGCAGAAACACTAATGAACGAGCTACATTTGGGCTGAGTTAGTCTACAGGTCAAGGACAGGGGAGAGATGTCTTTATTTCTAGAAGTAATGGAGTGTGTGTGTTTAGGGTTTTAATCTTGTCTAAATTAAGCAAGAATTGAATAGCCATTATGCTTAATATTTATAGCAGCAAATCGCTCTTACCAATGTGCAAGAAAATGTTCGCAACTCAATAAAAGGTAGCAGTTTAAATTCTCAAATTTACATTTCACATCCTAATTTTTCAGCAGAGATTTGCTCCCTTGTATGAGAGCTATTTTGTATTAGAAGTTGTTGTGAGTTTTGGCACAGCTGAAAAGACACACAGCATTAAATAACACTGCTCGTATTCTCACTGTTTGGAAAATTGAAGTGGATTGTCAAGCAAAACGCTTGCTTAAAAAGATCATTTTACCACTGTGTCTCAGTCTGACGATTCAATCTTTAATAGCCACCCTTCTTTAGTCAGATTAGGATGTTTATTAACAATTTATTTGAATTGTCTGCTTATTCGGATTCCCCTGATTAGGTTTCTGTCAGTATGTGAATAAAAGTAAAAAAAATGAAAGCAATATCAGTCTGTGCTTAGTAAGTCTTAATGTTTTCTCTTTCTTCTTCCTAACTTTCTCTCATTCTTGACAAATGCACTTTATATCCACCATCGCTGCGAATGAGGTTATCGTGATCACAATCCTCTGCCCGTCTTTCTCCGTAGCGAGTGTCAGTATAAAAGGACCAGACTCTGGAGCAAATTCATATTTGAAAAGCTGTAAACGCTAACATTTACATTGAATGCAACAGTCTGTAATGTAGATTAGATTTACAGAGAAGCTGTTTCCACCACCTTTGTTCAGTAAAACCATCACATTGTAGTTGCCAGTTTGACAGATTGATGACACCGATGTTGGAAAATAGCACACGTCATAACTTGTGTCTCGCGACTCTTTTATTGTTGAGCTTATTTAGTATCATATTTTACGCTCATGCAGTTACATATTCCATCCATACATATTCCGTCTGTAATTGCTTTTGCTGTTTGATGCTGAGTGCTTTGGCATATTTAAAGCACCAATCTAATTAGTTTTATTTGTAGAAATAGAGGGAGGGAAAGAATGAGACAAAAAAAAGAACGTGGAGCCAAAGGACCGATGGGGATAAAAATGTGCCAGTGTATCCTTGCCTTTCCTGGGCTGAAAGAAAATATGTGAGAATATAGTCTTTTTTTTTCTGTATCAAAAAGCTTTACATATAAAGTGTATAATTTTGACGTATGATTTTATTTTATATTGAATTAATTAGATTTTAAATTCTGAAAAATTGTAAAGTGTCTTTAAAAAGAGTATTATTAGAAGTAGTAGTAGTAGTAGTAGTAGTAATAATAATAATAATTAAGGCTGTCAAACAATTAATTGTGATTTTTATACATAAAATATGTGTGTGTACTGTGTATATTAATTATGAATAAATGAGTATATATATATATATATATACATATATATATATATATATATATATATATATATATATATATATATAGATTATATGTATATATAGATATATTATATATCTAAATAGTACATATTTTTCTTGAGTATATTTATGCATCTGTGTGTATTCATATATACATAATAAATATAGTACAGTACACAATTATTATTATTATTATTATTAAACTATAACAGTCTCTGATTTGTGCAAGAACTGATAGAGAGGGGCGCAGGGATTATTTAACAAATATTCATAAATGCTTCTGATCCCATGGCGACCGCTTACATACCCCCCCGCAGGTTATTAATCATTGTTGGGATTCAGAATGGCTGCTTAAATGAATAGACTGATGAAATATTTCTTATAATATCCTGCTTTTATTTCACTTTCACTCACTTTGACTTCCATTTAGTAGCGTCTTTTGCCGCCTTGTCCTTTTTTGGGGGGGGCACTCCTTTTTTTTTTTTTTTTTTTTTAGGGAGATGGTTGGCAGAAAAAAAGAGTGAGGGTGAAGAGAGAAAAATAAAAAGAGGGGCGGATATCTGATTACTTCTGTCTTTTCCCACACACTGATCAGAGACTGAAAGTTGAGAGCATGTGTCCCTCAAAGCAAGGAGTTCACTCCTGTTTCCAGTTTAACCTCCTATTAAACTGTCCTTTGTCTTGCTTCTCCGTTGGCGCAGGCTCAGTTCCACACAAGCTGACCTGGGGTCAGATAGGTTAAGGGGGGGTAAAAACTAGTCCCACTGCCCATCCAAGAATGACGACAGATCTATGCAAAGTGTTATCAGAAAAGAAGTATATACTACCACTGTTTGATGATCAGTGGAGCAATAAATTCATTTATCATCATTTTATGCCTCATCAAACAAGTTGCCAACCCCTCCATGGGAGTAGCAGAAATTAGCTAGTGAAAAAGTGTTCATTTTAGTTGGGGCTAGGTAAGTGCTTTTTGATTGCCTTCTCCAACAATGCTTCTCCTGACAAGCTAATAAATCAGATCCAGACAAAATCTGAAGGGTGAGCAACAGCATCAACTTCAGCTCACACACACAGAAACATTCAGAAATGTTGAGCAATAGCTACTTGCAAAGAGTTTTTACTTTATTCTTTATAGGGATAGTTCAGCCAAAAATGAAATTTTGTTGTTTACTCACCCGCATGTCATTTTAAGCCTATGACTTTCTTTTCTTCCGTGGAACATAAAAGAAGATATTTTGAAGACTGTTCATACAGTGAAAGTGAATGGGGTCCAGAACAGCAGGGGACCCGATTGAGATTTTGAGACACTGAGACATTTTTCTATAAAACAATCATGATGATTTTAATTTTTAAGGTAAACTAACCCATTTATCAAAACCTCGGTATTCGACATTGTCGTGAATCCATGTTACCCTGGAAAGAAAACGTACCTTAAGAGCAATGTTTTTGTTATGTGACCGTCATTGCCAGGGCTCACCTGAATGGTAATCAGACTGAAATGAGCTTGTGTTGAAATCTCTCCTGTGTTCTGTAGCACAATGTTGTACTGTGGCCCCTTTGCTCTGTGTTTGGCAGGCAGGTGAAATCATGCCATGCTACACCTATCTTGCCCAGATGGCTCTGGCATTCTCAGCCAGAGAATTACTTCTCAGACTGGAAATGGCGCCTTCATCGAAAATGAGGTCAATCGATTATTTGAGCCTGGGCTGAGGCTTGCCCCCTTTGCTGCAGGGTAACAGGTATTAATGTATTTGGCAGGGTCCTATCTGGAGGGAGGGGACAGCGTACAGACGAGCCCCAGCACGGGAGGTTGAAGGGAGGCCACAGTTGGCGTTTTATCAGTTGAAAAAGCCTTGCTGATGAGATTACCTATTCTGCTTGGCTGTAAAGCACACTGCTAATCAGAGAGCTAGCCAACACTCTCTCAGCTGGCGCGCAACCAAAATACTCGGTTTAGAAGGTGTTTAGTAAACGAATGGAAAAGAACAAAAATACTTTTTGTCAGTAAGACAGAAAGCCATTGACATGTTCACCGTATTTTTCAACATAAGAAAAGGTGCAGCCGCTTTGAGCTATTTTATCTATACAAAAACACCCCGTTATGCTGCTTTATATTGGTAGTTGTTATATTATTACGTTTATTAACCTAAATATAAACAAAGTGGTTTGTACCACAAAAAGTTTTACAGTTTATTGCAAATTGTACTAGGTGTTAATTAATGACGGTTGACGAATCAGAAGTCTTGCACATTACCAGTAAATAGCTTAAAATAAGCAAAATGAAGTGGACAGAGACAGTGGACAGATAAACAAAAATAAACAAGATTTAATATTCTAAAGATATAGTTTACCCAAATGAAATTCTGTCATTTACTTACTCGTGCCATTCTAGAGCTCACAGCAGTTCGTACATATTTGACGATGTGGCTAATTTGTACAAATTCGTACAAATTAGTGCACATACATACGATTTGTGAAAAATCATACATATCCTACGAGGTGGCAAACTCATACTAATGACCACCCCTAACCTCGCCCCTAAACCTACCCCTAACAGAAATCGTACAAAAACGCTATCTCACTACCAATTCGTATGTATTTTACGAGGTTTTTTTTGAATAATTTGTACATATTTTATAAGGTGGCTAATTAGTTTGAATTCGTACTTCATTCGTACAAATTATATTTACATTTATAATCCTTTTATGTAGCACAAAAAGTTTTACACCATGTCTACGCTGGACGCGACAAAGCAACTGTTGCGCCGCTCGCTTCCGGTGTAGACACGGTGTTACAGTTTATTGCACTTTGTACTATAAAAAACTCAAAAAAAAAAACCTCACTACCA
This sequence comes from Labeo rohita, assembly GCF_022985175.1. Lineage (NCBI taxonomy): Eukaryota > Metazoa > Chordata > Actinopteri > Cypriniformes > Cyprinidae > Labeo > Labeo rohita. The sequence continues at coordinate 27,822,148 of NC_066875.1, read as the reverse complement.
ATTCGTACTTATTTTACAAGGTTTTTTTGACTAATTTGTATGTATTTTATGAGGTGGCTAATTCGTTTGAATTCACACAACTTCATTCGTACAAATTAGCCACCTTGTAAAATACGTTTGAATTGGTCGTGAGATAGCGTTGTCCATTCCAAACATTGTTTGTTGACGTTTTAAGTACTTTCTAACAAAGTCAAGGGGATACATTGTTGTTTTGGACACCCAGCTTTCAAAAACCCCTCTAAACTCTAAACATCCTTCAATACAATTGCGTAGATTTTGAATGATGGTGAGTAGATGATGACAGAATTTACTTTTGTGGGGAGCTGTCCCTTTAAGCAAGCATTTCATAAAAATGTATTACTCTATTTATTATCTGTTCTGTGAATAAATTTGAAATACCTGTATTTGAGCTTGCTGGAGGGATTTTAAAGCCTTTTTTTTTTTTTTTTTTTTTGGTGTGGCCTGACATTTGTTAATTGCTAGTTGTACATCATCAGCAAGTGCCTTCTCTTAATTGGCGTGTGTGGGAGTTCAACACCCTGTGAAGTGCCTGAAAGAAAACAGTCACAGGGCAGTGCTGCCTCCTCCTCATTTAGTGTGTGAATGTGTACAGTAGGTCCAGGCGCACAATGTTGTGACTGAGTAAAACGTGTCTCAACTCCTTCTCATTAATGTTGCCTAACACACACACACACACGCAGAGACACACTGCTGTCTTCACATAGCTCAAAATAACCCCAGTAAAGCAGCAGCCATTTATCTGTATCTGGGGAACTGATCCAATTACAGAGCTTACATTTGCATCCATCAGCCTGAGAGGGGAAAATTCTCTGTGAAAAACTGGTCAGCTTCTTCCACCCAAAAAAAAAAGAAAAAAAAAAAAAAAGATGATTGCCCCTCATTCTCCTGCATAACTTCCATCATCAAGCTTGGCTTTCTTCCCCAGGTGGGCTGCAGATAATGGCCGCTTACTCCTGCTATCTCACAGTGCAGCGCATCAGAACAGCCATTAGGCTAAATATCAGTGTCATAATGTGGAACAGATGTCTAGAAGAAAGGGATCATTTAAAAAGGCCAAATGTAAATAAACAGGCAGCTTGTAGACCTCCCTTCATCCCCTCTTTCCTCCGTCCCCCTCTCCTCTCCCCCCCCGTTCTCGTGGACCCTGTGTAGTGCCCAAAAGAAAACAGTTCATCAATCTTAATCTGAACCATTAAGAATGTAATAATACTAGCCGCTTATCTAGGCAAAGTGGTGCGGTGGGACTCTTAGGACTTGAGCCTAATGTGTTGAAAACTGTCCCTGTTTTCTTTCCCTGCAGCGAAAAAAGCGTTTATATCTGTGTTAAAACGAAATGTTTCCATTCTTGTGTGGCTTCGCCTTTCAATGATATTTCATATTACATGTGCTTACCATTAATAGTAGTGACAGAGTATAATAAATAGAGAAAACATGATAAGTAAACAATTATTGTTAAAGTGAATATGCCAGATGCACAGAGCTGAAGATCATTTTTTATGTCAAATGCCACCTCACGTAAAATGAATGGATTGTCCAGATGTATTTTCTGAATGTTGTTGTTATTATGCAGATTAAATATTGAATACTCCTTGTAAACGTTATTTTTTTATTTATTTTTTATTTATTTATTTATTTATTTATTTTTTGTGATACTGATTGTCTTTGCTTTATTTGTAAATTTAATTTGGTAACATAATAGTTTAACTGGACAGGTGAAGGAAAGGTTACATCCAGTCTTTGGAAATTAGAAATGAGAGATCAGTTTGGAGTTGAATTTATTGTGTGGTTTAATCTTAGTTTACATCTGCATCTAGTTTACATCTAGACACACTTATATAATATATAATATATATATATATATATATATATATAGTTAAGTGTATTTGTGTCATATTACTAAATATTAGCTTTGAAAGAGCTCATAAGCATATGACTGTGGTTTTACTTTCACAACTAATAAAGCCTTATTTAGATTTTTTACTGTCTTTTCTGAATTAACGAACTATTGATTTACTCTTTTCATAATAATTGTAAAAAACGCGCTCGTATCATTATTCTTCGTTAAGAAAGAAAAAAATGGAGGTTTCACTTAAAACATCAGAAAGCTGAAAATGACACGTGTAATCTCTCCCCAGAGAGCCACACGCGGGCAATAGGAAAACAGTGGGTGAAGTCTAGGCTAAAGTGGGGGTAAATAGCAGTAAATCACAGCCTGTCACTTCATCTGGCTCAACTTACAATGTACGTCTGCCTATCTAAAATGTTCCTTTAACACGAACGATTTATAAGTGTCGAATGGGCCGTGACTTTTTGCCGAAAAGCCGCTCCTTACTTCTCCTTCCCCCCTCGTCTACTTGCTGTTAGAGCCCGCGAAGTGATATACGTCAGAACAGCCTTGACAGGAGCTCGATTTTTGGTGGAGAAAATGGGCTAATTTGTGAAAATTACGCCCCATGGCCGCGTCACACTCTTCGCCCCGGAGTGAAGAGAGAGTACGAGAGAAACAGCTGGTGTGAATTTTTAGCACCCATAATTAATTAAGAGGTTCCTCAGTGGGATTGGATGATTAAATAAAAGGGAGGAGGTATTCCCAGCATGCTGCACTGAAGAGGCCACTCCACTTCAGTTTCTTTATCGAGGGTTAGGATGATGTTTTGAAAAGAATTATTCACTCACACAGTTTTTGCGATCATTTCTCTGTATTTTTTCGCTTTTAAAACGCAGCCTTTCTTCCGACATTGGTCCCCTCAAGCAGTTTTTTTTTCTCGGCTCTCTATTTTTCTAAACAAACTAGCTCTAATCAACCGACATATTGTTCACTTCAAGGAGAGCGAGAGAAAGGGGGAAAACAGTCCTGAATTTGGCCATATTTGCTCTGCTGCCTCGCACAGATGTCCCAGCGCATATTATAAGCAGGTCAAATAAATGGGTGTCCTTTTACACATTCAAGCTGAATTTGATTCGACTCAGCTGGAGTCGTGTTAGTGTGGAGGGATCAAGTAGTCGTTGGCTGTTATCAGGTGGACTGTCGATATTATGCAGAAATCCGTTTTGGAACGTTTTGGTCCGGTGCGTTTTAACGGTGATTTAGCGATTATTTTTATCAACAGGTTCTGATTACGCCATAGACTTTACCTGTTTTTCTGGAGAGGCCCAGTCGCTCAGTGCTCGATTACGTGGCAGGTGTAATTTTACGCGTGAATGTTTTAAGATCAAATTTTCTGTTTTAAACTCATGTCTATCGTGATGTATTAAGCTGAGATGCAACAGACCCTCGTTCATAAAAATGTTAATTTGGTGCTTGGTTTTGTGGTTGTAGAGCGTGGAAATGCTATTGCTGAATGATGTATGCAAACACGTTTAGGAAATATACCCAGAGGATATATACTATACACTGAATTTTAGAGGATCAGTTCTGCATTTTTACCCCACATATTTACTAACAATTCGTGTAATATTTAGAAATGTAGCCTATAAAGAGGGAGATATTATTATTATTATTATTATTATTATTATTATTGTTGTTGTTGTTGTTGTTGTTGTTGTTGTTGTTGTTGTTGTTGTTGTTGTTGTTGTTATTTTTATTTATTTTTATTTATTTATTTTTTGAGTGCGTTCATTATGAGTGCGCAGCTTTCTGAAATGCAGCCTGGTACATATATATTTTTTTAAATATATATTTATAAGTACAATTTTATTAAGTTATTTTCAATCCCGTTATCTTTTCCAATTAATGTACATGTGCCCAAAAGTCTTTCGTTTGTTTTTTTTCTCTCCACTTACTTCTCTATTTATTCTGACTTGTGTTGGTCCAGTTTCTCAGAAAATAAGAGATGTTTTTTCCTGCTGCGTGAATAAGCTGATGTCACGTTTCTAATGAAAGCAAATAGTTGTTAGCAAGGGGCCTGTCGACACTCGCCTTTCCAATGTATTTTTAACAGCTCGGGGATTATTGTAGTAAACGCTATTTTAATTTCGAATGAGTAATTTCGTTAAAATTTCGTTTTCCCCTATTTTTGTTCGATATAACCTATTGTTCAGAAACTCAGCTGAAATTAATCCAGATGTATAACCAAAGAATAATGACAATAGGCTAATTTTTTTGGAGTTTTTTTTTTTTTTTTTTTTTTTTTTTTTTGAACAGCCCCTCCTAATATTATTAAGGAAAATCGAGGATGAAGTCGTTTCTGGTAACTTGGCTTTTTTGTATGCTACTTTTTTCCTTTTACTTATTGTAGCGCTGCAGTAAAGTTTCTTCGCAGAACGCCGAATTTACATTTTAAAATCTTATTTCAGCATATACTTTCTTTATTTAGCCTATCAGTTAGATTCGTCTCAGTCTCTCTTTTTTACACGTGGGAACTGTCTTGCTCTCACTTGACATGCACACAGTGACTGTGGATCTCTTCCGAACAATGAGACTGAGACCCATTCAGCTGGAAGAGAGGGAGACAGAGACGCGGGAAAAAAGTTGAACAAAGTCGTGTGGGATCATTGCGGAGTTCGTGCGGTTATTCATTCTCACAAAAGAACGGACCGGCCGACCCGAATCTAAAAGCTTAGTGGATTAATACATTGTGTCACGCTGAAGATAATTGAAGCCTGTGTTTAAGTGTACACAGGGCATATGCGGTTTTAATATATGGGGTGCAGGCTAAAACTATTAACGACAATAAAGCGAATAACAATATCACCATGTGTCTTTCGTTATAATAATATACTACCCTCAACACGGCAAATTTAATTAGTCGATCACTGATTTAAGTGACGTGTTAGTGATAGACCCTTGAAAATATCTTATTTTTTTTTAGTTTTTTTTTTTTTTCATTACAGCCACTATACTTTAGTTTAAGTTCACATACACGACCTTTACAGAGTACATTAGGCATCTTCAGTGTGCTCAAAAGACTCACCCTATTGTGTCTATATGCGTAAAAATCAGCTTTTACACAATCCCCGTCTACCAGTTGAAATATCCAATTGATTTTCATCAAGCGTAAAATGAGATCGTAAATTATTATCGATATTTCAATATTTAAGCCTGGCATGTCAGCATTAGAAGAGAGGATATTTTCTAAAAATGTAACAATTCAGGCGAATGAATGTTTATTAGATTAATTCGGGAGGAAAAATGTAACCATCTGTCTTTGAGAATATGAATTGCTGCTTTTTAAACTTCTAGAAGGGGCTTATGCACATACGGGGCATTGCATCGAATGCTTAAACTCCTAGAGGGATCAGCAAAGAAAAACATAATTATGCTATTTAGCCGGCTGATGTGGTGCAGCGGCAGCTCCATCCCACTCCGAGAGATTAAATATAGCTGCCCCCCTCACCCGCTCTGCTGCCGGGGAAGGACATTAGAGCCAGGGGAATTAAATGAAACCCAGGGGACTTTTCAACTGGAGTGCGCAAAGTAAACTATAGAGATTAATGACACGACCTCCGACTGAATCAAGTCGCTTCCCGTCCTCACGTCTATTATTATTATTATTATTACTATTATTATTAATATTCATTTCTGGTTATAATTCAAGGAAGGCAAGGCATTGTTTTAGATGGAATACTGAAAATATTAGTCCTATGTAGAGGATGTGTTAAAAAAAATGAAAAAATCCGATTGTCCGTGTCCATTTTAAGTAGCCCATACTTAGGTACTGAATTACTTTAAAAAAAAAAAAAACAATATTGACATTTTATAATCATAATTATATTGAATGGAACCATGTTAAATAATATAACTGATTTCTATATAAAACGAACGACAAAATATACATGTTATTTAAATTATTGGTTGTAAGTATATTCCAAGGAATTGTGTAATTAGCTAAATGTTAACTAAAGTCGGTTATAAATTTGTGTTGTATTTTGGATAATGAAATTGGTTAAAATGTAGGGTATAACTAAAGTAATTTAATAATAATATTAATTTATTTTTCCTAATTGCATGGCATTGCAGTCTCTGCATGGTATTTTTGTATCTTGATAACTATTTCTGTAATTGCTGAAGCACAAACTTTTTTTTTAAACCCTGTTGATAATCTGTTACTCTGTTTTACTCCAGGTTATTTGCGCCTCTTGAAAAAGGTTCACTCACAGTCTCCTAAAGAGTCAGGCCTCGAAATTAAGAGCAAGTGTGACACCTACCTGCGGGTGAGGGTAGAGGTGCAGGACAGTACTAAGGGACAGGCCATGCCAGGGGGACATTTGCTTGTCACGGCACCTTGGCTACACTCTTGAAAGCCATCAGCGTCTATAATCCAAAGCACTATTAAGCCTATCCTACCATTTAATGATATAACAGAGCAGTATGCTCCCAGACCCACTCCGCATCGCCGCGCGCCTCTAACCACTTTGCCACGCCTAGGAAATAGTAATGAGGTCTAAATTTGGCATAAAATCGAACTCATTACTGGAGTTCGCCACCTGATTGCTTTGCATATAACACGACGCGGTTGGAATGTAATTGGGTTAAATGACTGCTCGACACTTTTGCCGGTGTTGTCATATCAATATTCATCCGTCGAGGCATCTCTCTGTTTGCAAAAGAGAGATGAGCATTGCCCCGACCGAATGCTATCGGGAAAAACTTCTGTAAAAACTAAACAGCAACCGACAAATAAAGCCCCGGCTTCATATGGCTTTTCCCAAACCGCCTGAGTTTCAAAACGTGCAGCCCTTGCTTGTTTTTTTTAGAGGTAAATCCTGAAACAGCACGTTCCTGCTAATTCCAAGTATTATCACACCTTTAGTTAAAGGCATTTCAGCGTTTAGCAATAGCAGCCTATTTGTCCGGTCATGATGTGGTTTATCCGCAAAAAAATAAATAAAAATAATATCGCTTTAAATTGTGCAGCTATCAAATTCTCATTCACATTCATGCAAATTCCCAAATCAATCGCTGCACACATTTTCTTTTCCATAATTTACTTCAAAGATAGTGTATTGTCCATTTTAAATACAAAATGCTACATTAAATATACATATTAGTCTTTAATACAAATAGACTCAGGCGGCTGCAGCGTTTAAGACAATTCTTAGAAGTTACATCCTCTTGATTAACCATTCAGAAACTAAGATTTTGAGGATAAGCATTTACTCAGAAAATAATTGTCCTCGGATTTTTTTTTTCTTTTAAATCAGAATGCGTCTTCTTTTGCTTCTTCTTAAAGCAACCACAAATAATAAATAAATGTCCGTGTGATTGGCGATGAATCCGGTATTAAATGTTTGACATACCTTTCTTTAGCTCATAAGGTGAGTCTTTACAAAGATCTACCTGTGTTTGGCTTCTTACTTTGCTCTCTCTTACTAGAGCCTCGGCTCTGTTTAAAACAGTCTGGCTTAATCCATTGAAATGTGCCGTGGAGCTGGTGTTGGTGCCGTGGCTGCTGTGGAGGTGTCCGAAAGTGCTATAGTTCGTGTAGCCCGGGTAAAAAGGGGACGTGTAGTAAATAGGCCGAGAAAGGACAGTGTTATTAGGGAGAGGGCACTGAGGGGAGGACCGGGTCGGCGAGGCAGCGCTGGCTATGACTGTGCTTTGACCCAGCCCCGCGGCCTGTGGAGCCTCACTGCTCCCTTTGCACCTGTCCGAAGACGTGGCGATCTCGGCTAGAGACCAGAGTTTGGGTTTGGGCGCCGAAGGGGGGGAATGAATAACTGACGTTACGTTGCTGTTCCCCGTGCTCGCGGCGTGGCCCGGTTCTGAGGGCTTTTCTTGCGTAATGAGATCATTCCCTCTTTGTAGGACGGAGGGAGAAGAGGTGGTGGGTTTTGCTTGCTCGGCGAGCAAATCCGTCCGCTCCTCTGTGTCTTTTAATTCCGAGTCTGTCAAAGGTGGATCAAGATCTTTAGCATGAGACTCGTCTTTAAACCTGTCGCATGGTATCTCCCCTGGGTTGATGAGTTTATGATCTGAAAGTAAAAATAAATAAGTAAATAAATAGAAATTGATAAAGCAAGATTTGTCGACAGTAACGTAATGTATAATTTTTGAGAAAGAGATAAATATTGCATGCACATTTTAAATAATATGCCTAGTTTTACGGTTAAAAAAAAAACTCATTCAGTTGATTTCTGTGCAATGTAAAAGGCATTCAGCATTTTATTATTATTATTATTATTATTATTATTATTATTATTATTAATAATAATAATAATAAAATATGGCTGGTGTTATTATAGCTATAAATGAGATGCCGTGCGCCAGCTGTGTCCTTATTATGCAGCTCGAGATAAATGAAGTGCAAAACACCATACGTCACCAGCAATTCTCAGTCCATAAGAAGTCAAATTAGAGGAGTTCAAGGTGATTATTATTTAAAGCAATTCTCCCATTATAAATAATATACCACCATTAACCAGCAATCAATTTTGCGCCCGGAGTGGAAACGACTGCGATGAAAAATTGATGATTTTTCCACAGACCTGCCTCTGTGTCTGTGGAGTCTCCCTTGTCCGTGGGCTTGTTTGGCTCGTCGTCGTCGTTTTTCTCGAGATCAATGTTTTCGTCCTCCTCCTCGTCCTCGCTCCGGTTCCGTGGGGTCCAGGTCATCTTGTTCTCCTTCTTTAGCCTCCTCCTGGCGTTAGCGAACCAGGTGGACACTTGAGTGAGGGTCATTTTCGTGATGATGGCCAGCATGATCTTCTCGCCTTTGGTGGGGTACGGGTTTTTCCGGTGCTCGTTAAGCCAAGCTTTCAAAGTGGCTGTGGCGTCCCGGGTAGCATTCTTGCGGTAAGCTGGGTCTCCATACGGGTACGAGCCCAAGGGAGCAGCGTAAGGATGATACCCTATAGATCCGGCCATGCCTGTCGTATGGTCATACGGGGAGCTCTGCAAAGAGCCAAACCAATTTTTTTATTAGCAAAATATCACTTTATGGACACCTGCGCACAATGTAAGATCGGTTACAGATCACTTACGCAAACACACCATAAACAAACACACTCCTGCGCACACACATGCATGCCACATGTACACACTTTAAATCTAATTAATCAAAACAGTAAAACGCAAGGCCGCGGGGCCGCGTATTCTATCGTTTAAATTTTGTCAGTTGCCTCATTCCCCTCAGCAAGAATTATTGTGAAATGCAATTTCACAACTTTCCATCCAAAATCCCTCCTCTTTGTAAACGATCGTAAATCTCCCTTCGACAGCTATACTGACTTTTGACAATGTTTATTTCCCGATTAACCAGCTAATTAGAAGTTGCAGCTTTATGTAGGGTCATCTGACTGGCGCTGGCCTACGTGCACGCAGTTCACATTTAAATAGCCGGTAGAACATGTTTCCTTTAAGTAGCCTATTTGACTAAATGCATGGTTAAAGACAAATGGGGAACAACTGATACTTTACTCTTTTTGATATCAGGAGTATTCCTCTCCTGTTGTCCACAGAACTGAGGAAATCGGGTTGCCACAAATGACAACAAAAATAATTGTTATACATGTTTTTTTTTTTTCATTCAGTAAATGCGCGAAATCATGATTGTGTTGTTCTATCTGTATTAGTGAAATTCGAGGTGGACTGCTTTATTTACTGTGTAGAGAAAATTATCAAATGACTTTTTTTTTTTCGTACTGTCTGTTTGAGAACATTTTTTTTTTTTTTTTTTTTTTTTTGGTTGTTTTAAAAAATGTACTGCAATTTATATTATTTAAGGTGTGATGAAACACAGCCAAATTCCGCGAATGCATATTTGATTGTTAAAACCGCAGATGTTGCGCAAATGATTACTGTGTCTCAGTCTTGCAACACAATATGCATTAAAACAAAGCGTCAAAAATTTACTAGGCAACTTCTAAAAGTAGAAAAATAAGGGCGTAAATAGCGCACTTACCACATAAGAAGTGAAAGTGGCGGCGGCCGCATCAGCACTGTACGGGAGATGGGAATTGTAGCCTGGCGAGGCGCTGGTGAACGCTGTAGATCCGGCATAGGGAGCGAAAGCAGAGCCAGAGGAAGATCTCCCTAGCTCCTCTGTCCGGGGTCCCGATATCACGCTTGTACTGTAGGCAGGACACGAATAGAGTGCCAAAGAGGCGGATGGCTGATACAAGTAGCCCTGAGGGTACGCCATGGTGAAGATCCAAATATAAGCTTCTCACTTGAGTTCTTCTCCCTCAAACTCTCACGCGCTCTTCGCGCTCGCTCATAGAGTTCCGAGTAAACAGACCTCCGTCCCGTCCTCCTTACGTTGATAGCAGTGATGGAAATTAAAGAGAACGACGAATGCATAGACTTCACACTCGTTAATCAGTCGTTGTCAGACTCACACGCGGATTTTCGAGGCGCTCTCTCACCCTCTGCGCGCGCTGTGACTCTCATGCCGAGCGCGCGGGACAAGTTTTTTGCTCTCGGATGGGGCTTTGCTTCGGAGAGTGTCCTGCCAGGATGCTAAGTTGGAAATTGAGGATTCTGACGCCTACTATGAGCCTCTCGCTCCTCCTCTCGGGGTGTAGTCATCGAAAGAAAGGCAAGCTGGAGCTGGGTTACAGCAGCCCAGCCTGAATCGATTCTCTCTCTCTCTCTCTCTCTCTCTCTCTCTCTCTCTCTCTCTCTCTCTCTCTCTCTCTCTCGCTCTCTCGCTCTCTCGCTCTCTCTCTCACTCTACAGTCGTACCCTGGCACTCACTAACAATCTCCCCCGCTATCCCCCTATTTTTGTCTCTAACAAGCCTCAATGCCTTAGACTGAGCAGCTTCAGCCCCTGGATGGCGGTCTCATGCGAGCCAGTACTTCAACTTTCCTCATTTTCTAAATACACGAAGCCTTCATTTTCACACATGATTAATAACAAATGGACTGTTATCTTCTTGGGGACTGCTTGCCAAATACGACAGGAGACGCTACAAGAATTGTTGCAGTTCTTCATTCTCCTTGATTTTGCGTGTGCGCGTCGCTCATTTTAAGCTTGTAGAAACATATACATTTTTTTTCCAAGAATGCGCGACAGGCTGTGATCCATTGTGCTTTAAGTCAGCTGAACACGGATGTTTTGGTGTCGCTTTGAAACTGTCATGTGTTTGCAAATGATCATGGATAATTTGGAGGTAGTCTATATTTTATTACCTCATTGTGTAAATTTATATCTTGAAAAACATTTTTACACAATAGTTTTTGCAAAACTATTTTCCCTCATTTTACAGAAACAAAAAAGCTGACCGTGACTCTATGCGCGCTTAGATCAGTTCTCAGCGGTAAGAAAGTGAAGAAGTAACTTTTGACAGGTGTTAACTGATTTGTCCGCTGGACAGTTTTCGCCTTAGATCCCGGAACAAACCAGATCTTCTTCTCCTTTACACCAAAGCCCCAAGCGCAGACAGATTAAGACCATATGAACCACGGCAAATCCATCACGACCAGGGGCTCTAAGCCCCTTTGATTCAAACAGATATATTCCTCTGCGGCGGAGAATAACCTCATGTATTTTATTCTGCTTGCTCGCAGACTATATTGTGTGCGTCTATACTAACACATAACAAGAGATATATTAGAAATATTTAATTTAGATAAATATACCTTAAATGCATTAAGATAAAACTGATTTTATTTTTATTGCACACGTCATCACAACAATAAATGATAAATAGTACCCAAAAGCCTGATAAAAAACAAGCTAGCCAACATGTAATATAAAATATTTTTATGATTAATTTAGTTGCTGCGCACATATACCCAAATAATGTTAAATGGTGGAAATGGCTCCAAAGTTGCAATAAATCTACTAATCTACCAAGTTTCCTTTAGACATTTACAAACGGCAGGTGAACTGATAAATACGTCCGGTGTTGATGATTCATAAGCAAAAACTAAACAAACAAAAACAAGTGTTGGCTGAGGAACTTCACGCAGGAGTCATTGGACTGGCTCTCTTGTTAAAGTCTCTCTGAGCCGAAAGGGATCGCTGTAGGCGCTGCTACAGAGTGTGTTCGTAAGGTCACGTGTTACTGCACTCTCAAGAGTGAAGAATGATGACGCTCAAACTCAGTGGACCAATGCTAAGTTCAAAGCAAAACAAACTGTAGACATACGAAATTACCGCGGTGTCGGCTGTGATAGTGAAGCGTTTTATGATATCTGCACCGCCCGTGAGTGTATATAAATAAATGAAATTTAGTTGAGGAGCATACGAGAATGACAACAGCTTATGAGTGTTATTTTTGTAATACCTATTAATGAGTAAACCAAAATACCCATACACATTTTTATTGCCTTTTTACATTTTGAATCCAATGCACATAATAGAAAAAAATCCATATATCTCATATAAAATCCTTAATCTAATTCAATATTTATGTTTCCTGTTGTTTTTGTTTTTGTTTTTGTTTTTTGCTGAGGCACAGTTGGAAGTGGCCATTGCACAGTCACCTTTAAATAGCGTATCGGTTTCCAAGGATACCCGCGAGTAGCATTTAAATGACGTCAATATTCATTGATAGAGTATTATCGGCAGTAATGAGTTCCTCTTCGCCAATGGGATTCGATAAGCAGTCTGTTTAGCGATAGTGGAGGGGTGAATGAAAGAAAGCATGGAAAGAGAAATGCAGCAGGGACTAGTCACACTCTACACGCGCTGGCAGGAAGGTAGGAAACTGCTTATTTAACTTAAATGACATTCTTTATATAATAGCCTCATCAAAGCTGTGGGTAAGTGGACTAATACTTGAACAACAGCACTTTTAAACATGGTGTTTTAGCAAAGAGGTCTTATATTGAAATACTTCGTGATTTATTTTCCCGAAATGCTCCCGTGAACTCCCAGACTGGACGGCAAGGGGAGGTGTAGGCTTATGTTAGGATATGTGCGCTCAGTGATGTATAAGTTATTCTCTTTTGCTTGTTGTATGACGGACGCTTATGTTTCCAATTATGCATGTTTGTAATATGACTAGGCGTTTAGATATGCAAGAGTTTGAATCTTTGCACAATAATACAATATGTCACACGAAATATAACAAGGACGATTAAAAAAAAAAAAAAAAGTAAAGGGAGGTATTTCAAGCGGTGCTTTTCTACCAAAATGCCTGAGGGAAACGACGTAATTTAATTTGGATTTAGAAACTATTATTAGAAAGCATTATCTATTGTAGCAGACTAATTGCTTCTCGCGTTCGCGCGCAGAATGGGCTGGTTAAACAAAGTTAGTTAACGTGAAGTGCATGACAGGTTTCCTCGAGGCACAAGGTTAGGCGTGTCTCTCCCGACAGCAGTGGGCAGCCGGTAACGTGTACCTCTCTCTCTGTCCCCCTCAAACGGATTTTAGCCACTCCAAATCTGTCCTAAACCGATTAGTTGACGCCAAATATTCTTTGATGTATTAGCTAAGGGGTTTTGCCACTTGGAAGCCAATTGAAATTCTAAACAGTCCGCCGCTAATGCTTTGGGGAGATCCGTAGCGAATAATGGATGTGATTTATTTTTGACCTTGCCATTTTTATGAAATGATTAAACACATGTGCACAAGTAAACCCTATTCCCTAAGCAGCAAAGCCACATAATAATAATAATAATAATAATAATAATAATAATAATAATAATAATAATAATATAGCATTTAACAGTAAAATAAACATTTATATTTAAATTATATTTATATTCTATACTAGAAATTATATAGTGATACACTTTACACATAGAATCAATTCAGATTTGAAAGAGAAAACAGTTTATTCATCATGATTTTATTAATTTATTTTAGTCATTTTGGGATGCTTTGAAACAATTGTATTTATTTATTTATTTATTTATTTTACAAATTTACTTATCTACTACTGAGTGCAGAAAGTGCAAAAATGTCTAAGAAAATTGCTTTCTTCAGATTGGTAAAAATACTGTGTACAGTCAATGTTTGTTATCTTTCTGACAACATGAAAATTGTGCATTTAATTTTTGTTTTAATTAATAAAATACACGAATAACAATAAATATAAATATTCATATCAATTATTTTCCATACAACACTGAGTGTAAGCTTTTCATTGTGTGAGTGACCGCTGGCACAACTATGTGTTCGCTCATAACAGTGCTGCCTGTGATGGAGCACTTCTAACCATGATCCAAATATCTATGTAAGTAGGGCACAAGATCAAAAGGGGCAACGCTGATCCTTTAAAAGAGCAATCTAAATCTGTCAGTACTCTGTAGGTTTGCCGAGAACCTTTTTATTGAAACCACCTCGAATGTTGATGCAGGAGCTCATTTATTTTAAACATGATTACTCTGGTATTTTTTTTCTGCCCCCTGGAACAGGTGTGAAAATACCATGAGGGACTTCTAGCAGATTTAATCGACTTGCTGATTCTCATCATGATAGCCTTTACCACCCCAGTCAATTTTAAAGTGTTCATATGGCAGAGATAGACTGGGTCCCTGGGTCCCCCAGCTGTGGCTCCATATTCCCGGTAGTCTTCCTCAGCGGCCCCTGGTGACTGACAGGCCGTTAGCCAGGCTAAACGATGTGATGATGAGCTTTTTATGAGAATGGATTTAGAATTGAGAGATTTCAGACAAAGATTGTGTGCATTTTTCTCTCCCGTTCTTTCTGTCTCCCTCTCTCATCTCCCCCTCCCCTCTCTCTCTCTCTCTCTCTCTCTCTCTTTCTCTCTTCCCTGCCAGCCAGCTAGATTATGATTGATTTGGTTGAAATGGATTGTAGGAAGCAGACATTGATTTTTCAATGACTTCTCACCAAAAAAATATTTAAAGTTGTATCCACAACGTAGAAATCTCGGTATCCGACATTCTCTCTCCTCCCGGTGTCATTCTGCGCTCTGAGAGCGAGAAAGCACCATAATGCAGCCTAGTCAACGATGAGACAAATGACCTGTAATGTTATTTTGAAATGAGTCAGTAAGCTGAAGGACTAAAGGAGTATTGATTGGGCCTAATGAGGATTGAGTGTTGGGAAAACAAGCTTTTTCAGGGTTTTGCAGACGCATCTCTTATCAGCACTAAGGCACACAGCGATACAATGCACTCTGTACTACTGCAGATGCCTGTGTCTTGTAAGGCTCATTTGCTGTCTGCTAATATTAAATCAGACACCACCAGCCTGTATGTGCACACATTTAAAGACTGTTACGATCAATTAGTTGCAGGAAAACACTGTTACCAAAAAATCATCTGACAATATTTCAGATGCTTACCACATTTTGTGAGTGTATGAAAGAGCATTTAGGTATTTCAGGTGTGTATTTTAGTAGAATATTTTGCGTTATACAAAAAGTTGCGTAGCAGCTTTTTAACTTCATAACTGGTATTAAAGCCACTGAATCAGACCTGAAATGATTGGCAAAATAATTTTTATCCAGATTTTTTTAGATTTGTGTGCGATGACAGTTGACCTTGTCGTAGCAAATTGGATAAAGTGTCAGTAGAAAAAACTAATAATATAGAGGGTCTTTACATTGACAAAATGTAATATTAATAAAAACAACAATAGTAATATTACTAATAACGTTTAATTTATACCTTTACATAACTTAAGGACAATTTACATTTAAGGTAAAAAATAATGTTATGTGATTTATTAATTTTACGATTTTATAGTTTGAAGGATAAGATGGTACCCTGGACCACAAAACCAGTCGTAAGGTCATTTTTTTTTTTTAAATATGAGATTTGAGAATAGGACAATATTTGGCCGAGATACAACTATTTTAAAATCTGGAATCAGAAGGTGCAAAAAAATCTAAATATTGATAAAATTGCCATTAAAGTAGTCCAAATGAACTACTTACCAATGCATATTACTAATCAAAAATTAAGTTTTAATATATTTACAGTAGGAAATTTGCCAAATACCTTCATGGAACATGATCTTTACTTAATATCCTAATGATTTTTGGCATAAAAGAAAAATCTATCATTTTGACCCATACAATGTATTGTTGGCTATTGCTACAAATATACAAGTGCTACTTAAGACCGGTTTTGTGGTCCAGGGTCACATATGTGCTTTATCTCTGAATTTGAGCACACAACCAGTTGTATTAGTAAACCTGCTTCTTAGCCTCAAGGAGCTTTGTTTGGATGCTAGTAATTCTTGTCCCATCAAAAATTAAATCTATGTAAATGTATGTCGTTTGTACTTCAGATGATTTCTACAGGTTGTTTTTAAATTTAAGATTTATGTATAGGGTAAATATACCAACAGTCAGGAATAGATGTTTATAGACAGTTGATAAACTGCTGTAGAACAAAGTATTTTTACAAGGCACAGTCTTCATTAAAAGCCTCACTGAGACTTAAAATCTTAGCAGTCCCTGATCTGTCAAAATGCCCTTTAATTGGTGTGAGAAAACAAGCAGCCACAGTTGTTTTATTTCTGACTGCAGTTGACAGTGTACACCAGGCAAGCTAACATGACCTCCAGAGGATTACAGTAAATGTAATTAAACTTCTTTTTCTCTAACACTCTTCGGGTTGTTAAATAATGCCGGTATGGTAAGATGTATGCTAAAATGCTATTTTAGTTTTTTATGTGGTTTCATAGCTGTAGCTGTATGGGAACATAGCTGTAAAATTAAAGTTGTTGAAAGTGAATAATAAAGATTTACCTGGAGTGTTTTTACATAGTCCCAGATTGCTTTTTGTCACTGCAATAGCATTCTTGTTTTCCTATCGCACACTCTTCCAACCACAGATCATTCTGTTTTTATACGAAGCCCTCCTGTCGACCCATTGGTCAGCATTGTGCCACGCCCACTCTCCATCTAGACAGTTTGTGTCTGGGCCTGAGGTTCGAGCGAGTCATTTAGAGTCCTCCAGTTGCAGGTAATCAGCTGAAGCTGCTGCATAATTCTTAGGAGGAGTTGTGTTCCACTCTCCTCTTCCGTGAGCAGCGGCGTGTTGTTGTTTTGTTTTCTCTGAGCAGCTCTTTGATGCCATATCCTCTTACAGTTGCTCAATCCCAGCAGCCATGTTTCATAAACATCCAACGGAAAACATCCTCTGCATTTGAAATGTAGATGGCTTTCTCTGCCTGCTTCTCTGCATACCGTACTTGCCCTCTCACATTCTCTCCCCGATGCTTTTTCGCAGCAGAGGTGTTGGGTTTCTCTCCATTGCCTTTGATACGTTCAAACAGCTACCCGATCAAGCCTCTGCGTTTTGGGTGTCAGGTGTAATCTGTGGCAACAACAATGCGAGCGAAGCCTCATTCCCCATTTGCTCCTCATTAGGATGATATCACTGAGGTGCTGGATCCAAATTAGCTGTTTTGTTATGCTGCAATAGTACATGATATGGACTCTCATAATACATCTAGGAAGCTCAGGAGAATGCCAGCCAGTCACAATACTTTAGAAACATACTGGTGTTGTTGGTTATTTTTGAAATTTAATGATTTATAAATGCAGTTTTTTCTAGAATAATCAATATACAGAAATTATAAAGAAATATATGCCACATTAAAAGAATAATTCAGCCAAAAATGAAAATTGTGTCATTAATTGAAGTCTTTAATTACTCACCCTCATGTCGTTCCAAACCTGTGAGACCTTTGTTCATCTTCGGAACACAAATAAAGATATTTTTGCTGAAATCCGAGAGCTTTCTGACCCTGCATAGACGGCAACGCAACTACCACGTTCAAGGCCCAGAATGGTAGTAAGAACATCAATAAAATAAAACATCAGGGGTTCAACCTTAATTTTTTGAAGCTATGACAATGTGTTGTTGAATAAAGTTGTTGTTTTTGTTTTTTTTTTTTTTTGTGGACAAAAAGTACTCTCGTGACTTCATAAAATAAAGGTTGAACCACTGATGTCACATGGACTATTTTAACAATGTCCTTACAGCCTTTCTGGGCCTTGAACGTGTCAGTTGCGTTGCTGTCTATGTAGTGTCAGAAAATGCTCGGATTTCGTAAAAAATATCTTAATTTGTGTTCTGAAGATGAACGAAGGTCTTGCATGTTTGAAATGACATGAAGGTGAGTAATTAATGACAGAATTTGTATTATTGGGTGACCTATCCCTTTAAATGATTCCAAACGCTGTTAGAGAGGAAGCACATCCTATGAGTCTAAAATTCTTAATAGACATTTCCTAGAATCTGTTACCCCACACCTGGTTGGTCGCTTGAGCGCATTTCACTCAAGGTACCTGTCCATAAGCATCTGAGGTACTTCTCCATTGTGTGTGTGTGTGTGTGTGTGTGTACATCTATTTCCCAGTTGTAGCATTCAAGCATTTGACTTTTGTTGCTTGGGGCCCAGGCATTATTTGCTGATGATCTGTTTGCATAACCCTCTTCCTTGCCTCCCTTCTCCCTCAGGGAGGATGCATTTTAGTGTGACACACTGGTATCTGCGGGTGTGCTCACCTTTCATTTCCCATAAGCATCTGTAACCCAGAGAAATGTGGTTCCACCCTTGCAATAAAAACATAGCAGTGAGATCAAAGAGACACTTGTCTCACCTGTGCTCACTCTCTAGTCCCATCACTACAAAACCAGGAAGATGTCACCAGAGTAATTCCTTTGTTATACAATGTATGGGTCACAATTATTATTATTTTCTTCTTATTATTTTTTTTATGACAAAAATCATTAGGATATTAGGTAAAGATCATGTTTCATGAAAATATTTTGTAAGTTTCCTACCATAAATATATCAAAACTATATATATAATAAAAGTTACACTGAGACATTTTTGAGTCATTTTTTGGTAATGATTGAAGGATGTCAGTCTGTTTTATTACTCAATATTTATTTATTATTATTAGTTTTTTTTTAAATGAGCAGTTTTTTTTTTCATATTATGATAATTAAGTGCAGCAACCCACTATCAAAACATTGCTCGTCGTCTCAGACATATTTGTTTCCCTGTAGCCTGTTAATGAAGGCAAAAGAGCAATGTGTGTGCAGTGAATGTAACCCATGAAGTGTGTCCCTATGCAGATGAGATGCTCTTCAGACAACATCAGTGTGTGAGCAGCCCACCGTGTAATGACTGTAGCAGAAGCCTCGGTTCTCATAGCTTAACACGGCACACTCACCCCGCACCTATATTTGCCAACGCTGGGAGGATCTGTTGAAAAGCAGAGTCGGCGTCTGAATATTTTGAGTGAGGGGGAAGGAGGGAAAGTTAAGAGGGCCGTCCATGCGGGAGACAGTAGAGGTGCGCAGAGGTGAAGGCTGCGCTTCCGTCCTTGAGGGAGCCCGTTTAAACAGCCCTTTGAAAGTGAAGCTAGACAGCACCGGGAGTCATCGCTCTGACTGGTGCTGCGAGCAAGGGAGCACAGAGGGAGAGAAAGATTGAGGTGGTTGGGAGGGATGGCTTTCCACATGAAACATCTTGTGTTTTCATAGGCCGAATTTCCTGTTGTAAATATTCACCGAATGCCCGTCTTCTTCTGTGTGTGTTCCTTTTGTGTGTGTTTTTCTTTATTTTGCACAGGTCCTGATGGAGAGAGAGGGAGTGGGAGGGAGACAGAACTAGAGAGAGGACGAGGGAAAGCCCATAATGCTGTAATGCCCATTAGCGAGATTTCACGCACTCTCTCTGATCTGACTCACTGACAGAAGCCTCTAAGAGACTATAATGAGAATGTTTGGCAGGATTCTGGATGTGTGTGTGTGTCTATCAGTGTCTAGGTGAATGCAGTTTTCATGTGCTCCGCTCATCAGCTGTGACAGAAAATATTAGATATGATGCTTGCACCCACACATATTCTCCTCACACATTATTATTCTTTAACAAAAAAAAAGGCAGAACATCAGATTCATGTATGGCATTGTACGTTTTTCAAAATTCAAACGCGCTGAGGGTTGTAAATCGATAATTATTTTTATGTTATAACAATAAATGTCAAATATTAAAATTGTACTAAATATAAAAAATTCTACATGGAAATTTAGGCAGTGCAACATTATAATTTACAGTATGGAAAATAAATATTAAATCTATTTATTAAAGGTTACAAGGGCACGTAATTTAAAAAATAAAAATTTAAATAAATAATTTCTAATAAAAATGTCATCATTTTATAAAAAAATAAGAATGATCTATTTTGATTTCATGGGAATTTAATATCAGCTATTGATAACCGAAATAATAATAATGTTGTCCACAGCCTAAATAATTAATAATAAACATTGCAACATCCCATAAAGAATAAGACTTGTCCATTTTTATTTCATGGGAACTTTAATATCAGCTATTGATAACTAAAATAACAATGTTGTGCACAGATAAATAATTAATAATAAAAATAGCAACATTCCATAAAGAAATAATAATTGTCCATTTTGATTTGATGGTAACTGTAATATCAGCTATTGACAGCCGAGATAATAATGTTGTGTATGGATAAATATTTTATAATAAAAATGGCAACATCCTTAAAAAATAAGAATTGTCAATTATGATTTTATAGGAGCTTTAAATTCAGCTATTAATAACCAATATGGTGGCAAAATATTATGTGTTCATATTTGATTTACTCTTGTTTACTTGTGACAGCTAAAAAGAATCAAATTGCTTGCAGTAGAGCAACTTAGTTTACTCCTTAACATTTTTAACATGTTGAAACCGCTTCAGAATGCTTTGAAAGCGACACGTCTTTCCTCATTATGAAATATTAACAGTGTGCTTCTTTAATTCCTTAAGTGGCAAAAATAACTAAAAACACCCATCCGCTGCTTTCTCTCTCTCACGCTCTCTCATTTTATTTTACACAAATTAGCTTTAGTCCTGGAGGGCAAAATGACAAGAGGTTACTGGGAGACTATGTGTTTAATTAATTGAAAAATGCTCAAATTGCTTTTACAGTTGTTATTGGAGGTGAAAAAATGGAATCCATGTTGCCAGTACTCAGGCGTAATTAGCTCCTGGGGGAGTTGAATATTTAGCATTAGCAATGTTGCTGCACTTAGGACACAAATTTCTATTTTGATAATGAAGGACCGGGGCTGTCGTTGAGGACAGCTGTAGTTTGAGGGGGTGGGGGGTGTTGAGGGTTTGGAGGTCCTGTGCAAAGGAGAGAGACACCCTGTCTGCTCTCTCTCTCGCTCTCTCTGTGTATGTGTGTCTGTGAAGGATATGGCAGCAAGGGCTCCCAGGGGCCACACATTACCCAAAGTATTTAAGTTTCCAATTAAACTGAGAACCAGCTACCACTGCAACAAGCTTAGAAGGAGCCAATAAGATTCCACACACATCTCAGGGAAGCCGTGGCCCATAGAAGCGTAGGAAAGGACATGGAAAATAGGAGAAAATCCTTTGTTTATTCAAACTTTAACTTTATTTAGACTCCTTTTTTTCAATACGGAAGATGGTTGGGAGGAAGAGAAGGCGAGAGGGAGTGTGAAGAGAAAGAGAGAAGGGAAGGGAGAATACAAGACTTTAATGATCTGCTGTGGAGAATCAGTGTGGAGTCCTTGGAGACTGCTGGGCTAGTTTGAAGCAGCATGGTCTCATTTGGTTTGGACTGAGTGTGGCAGTCCAACTGAGCTCTTATACCATGCTGTCTAAATGCCTGCCTGCTACTGCCTCTAACTGCCTATGAGTGTGTGTATGTGTGTGTGTGTGTGTGTGTGTGTGGACATATGTCATGTGGATTGCATACAGGACGTGTGAAAGAATAAGTCTGCTCTGTTAAGTCCTCTTGTTAAACCATAATAATTTCCACGTTAGTCAATTGCGCATTCCCCTTGTGTTTAATAGTCAGTTCTCGCTCTATTCATTCGGTTTGGCAGTACAGAAGGTCTATCTCATTTCTTTTTGTTAGGCTAAGCTAACAAAATCACTTTCATTCAGATGCTGTGTAGATTTCCTGTTTTATAATTCTAAGAGGATATATTGAAATCATCTGCCTCCTAGATTTTTATTTACTCAATTGCTTGTTACAGACCAAATAAAAAGCAGAGTCTACATAGTCTGAGTGGCTTTCGATTGATTTCACGAGATGACGCATGAAGCAAGAAGAATTACACAATACACTTCTACTAAGCATAAATAATATGCATCAAATTTTGGGTCAGTTTTTAAACTATATTCAACAGTAGATTTCAATATGAAAATGTATTGTTAATTTAAAGGCACAGTATGTAATTTTCGCAGCTAGAGGGCGCATATTCAAAACAAACAAAGAAATAAGAGCGTAGTTTGATGACATCATGATTGAGTGTGGAATCATGGGAGTTGTCGTCTTCATCCACATAGCTGATGCAATCCGACGGGACTCAGGCAGAAATCATGTTTATTGATAAGCTAATGTATTAAAGATTTATTACGTCACTGTAGTATGAAGCAGGGTGGGGCTGAAAGCCGTGGAAGTGAAACTGCTGGAGCAATTGCTAATAATGGATGAGTGCAACACACGGCTCAAAATGTATTTATTTATCGCTTCTGCTTCTTCCGGTCATGCATATGTGGGGTAAAGCAGCGCTGTTTTATCATACTAGTTACAATTGTATGTGTTAAAAGTTCTGATATAATGCTACTCTGGGTGTTTGTCACCTGTCTAATAAAGCGCATAACATATTAAAGCGTCTTTGGTGTTTCCATATTTTCTACAAAATAAAACCGAAAATCAAGGGTATATGACATCACTGGCAGGCGACACAATAACAAGGGACAGGCCATTCATTACATTGATTATTTCTCTAGATTTAAACAGTCTTGCAAACATTTAGGATAATGTAAGTACACTAGCCAACAAAACGTTTAAGTGTTTTAGTTTTTTTTTTTTTTTTTTTTTTCGTACATATTGTGCCTTAAAAAAAAAAAGAAAAACACTTTGTCTGCCATCTTGGATTTATTATTAGGGCTCAAGCACTGGTGGTGCAAGGAGCCTATTGGAATTGCTCAGTTTCTTCTTTTTCTTCTTCCTTTTCTTCCTCGGTATGAAGTCCGAAACCCAACAGTAAGTCTGTTATTTTGAATTTTCTCTCCGAGATTTGTGCCGTTTTTGCCATTTTCAGGCATTGTATTTAGACGAACTCCTCCTAGAGATTTAAACAGATCAACACCAAATTTTTGTAATTTAAAGCCTTTTGTGACGTTAAATTGCGAAGATTTTGAGTTTTCGTTGAAGGGTGTGTGTATGACCATGAAACAGGAAGTATATTCAGATAACCAATGTCCGATCTGCACCAAGATACACAGCTAAACACCAATATTCTGTTTTAATCATAGCGCCACCTGCTGGCAACAGGAAATTAGTTGTTTTACACTAAGTTAAACATGCAATGTCCGAATGCACCAAGCTTCACATAGTTTTAGTAAGAGTCCTGGCCTGAAGACATCTAAAGGCCAAAATTTAGGTATAACCATAGCATCACCTGGTGGTGACAGGATATGTCATGCTTTATACTAGGGCTGTCAAAATGGCTGAAAACTAAATTCAACGCACTGCATAATATGTTTTTTAGTAAACGACGCAGCAGCGCAACATCTAGTGGCTTCAACTAGATAGGCTAAAAAAAACACTTTATATGCAGTTACATTGTGATCGCATCTTGTGCACCACTAATAAAGCTGCTTCCTTAAAGCAGAATTCGAATGCAGCGCTTTTGCATTCGAATGTGGGTTATTTTAAATTTGATGAATATTCGTAATTCAAATTTTTTATGACAGCCCTACTTTATACTAACTTAAACATACCATGTTCAATCTGCACCAAACTTGGCATCTAGACGGCCTGAGGACATCTAGATGCCAAGATTCAGCTATATTCATAGCACCACCAGCTGGCAGCAGGAAGTTTTGAACATATAATTGACTTTGACATATTCCTCCTATATTTACCACTTTAAATGCACATTGCTCACCGTTCGCTGTTTTCTTAAGACCCCCGGGTGGCAGTGAACACGGGTGTGAGGGCCCTTTTAACGCTGCTTGCAGCTTTAATTTCACTAATGTCGTTGCAATGCATTCGTTTCAGTAATGCACCTGTGATACCTTAAAATGATGCATGTGGAGGTGGCTCACAAGGAACTGAGTATGCAGTTTCACTGTAAAATGCTGGTATGTGATAGCTGCCCAGGTAAACCTCACTCCTCTGGCCTCAGCAGGAGCTGCGGTCATTAACCTCCTTTTTAGTGCACCCAACCTTGCTGTTTTAAACCCCACTTGGAGGAGGCTGAGTGGAACCAGTTACACATTCAGTATTTTTGTGGTCTGCAGGTTGGCAACTGAGTATTCATGTAAAGAGAAAAGGTTTGGTTCTCAAGATTTTATACTAACTACTAATAAAACAAACTGACACCCTTCAGTAAAAATGGTGCAATCATCATATTTCACTCAAAGTGATCATTCTGTGATCATTTACTCACCTTCATGTAGTTCCAAACCTACATGGTGGTAACCAAAGCAAATTGGTAATTATTATGTTCAGACAGATTTCCATTTCATGGATAATAATAATAATAAACATAATAATAATAAAACACTGAGACATTTGTATATATTGAATATCTTCTTTCATGTTCCACGGATAAAATAATGTCATACAGTTTTGGAATGACATGAGGGCGAGTAAATAATGAAAGATTTTTATTTTTGTGTGAACTGTCCCTTTAATAGAGAAAATATTGTTAAATGACTGTCCTTTTACATCCTAGACACCATGCCCATTGTACAGAAAATATGCTAATTGGGGCAATGGGAGAAACTGAGACATGGGGTTATTTAATTTCCCAGGGTGCATTGGGCTTAGCAGAGATGACAGAGAGGCTGAGGCAGAGTGTAACGGGAGCTTCACCGCAGCAGCCCTGCTCTGGGCTTCCAACCGACAGAGGAGCACCGTGAGAAAGAGAGACAGAGAGAGAGAGAGAGAGAAAGAGAAAGAGGAGGAAAGTAGACCTCTGAGCTGTGACTCTTTTTCTGTAAAGCACACATCATTAAATGATATAATGTTACTGTCAGTTTGTCATGCAATAGTGTTGACGAAAAAACTTTACAAGACTAGTGCCAAAAATTAAGAGAGGAAGAGACAAACAGGTTCTTGCCAATCATTCATCATTGTCTCACTTCCTCTCTCCTCTCTTGACAGACTCTGTCTTTTTGTGTGCGCTACCCAGAATTCCTTGTGACATTTGTTGTGTGAAGATTACTCACTGGCCCGTAGCCTAGTGTAGCACAACAGCGATGGTTTTAAAGACACGGAGTTGGCGCTGTCCCAGCCTCGACACCTCACCCACAAACTGTGCCTCCTGTCAACCCCCACAGGCACCTATTGTGGCGAATCAGTGACCGTGCCATTCCTTCTTTCTGCTCTTCACCAACAAATGATAAACTAAGTGGAAAAAAAGACAGAATGGAATGAAGAAGAAAAGAAGATCCAGAGCATGTTGCCTTTTGGCTGAAGTCGTCGAGGACAATGCAAGTGCTGGACCATCATTTTCAAATGCACTGAACAGTGTATAGAACACAGTACTGACAAGCTGCATCAAACCAACATTTCATTATTATATTTCTTACAACACAATGCTTTAATGAAAATGAATGTAATGTTTAAATAGAAAAGCAAACAATAATAACTAATGCATGCTGTCTTTATATGCTTTTTAATTACAAGCACACTACCAGTCAAAAGTTTTTGAACAGTAAGATTTTTAATGTTTTTAAAGAATTATTTTTTGCTCACCAAGCCTGCATTTATTTGATCTGAAATACATCAAAAGCAGTAAATATTGTGAAGTATGTGTACTATTTAAAATAAAAGCTTTCTATTTGAATATATTTTAAAATGTAATTTATTCCTGTGATCAAAGCTAAATTTTCAGCATCATTACTCCAGTCTGATTTGCTGTTCAAGAAACATTTATCATCATCATCATCATCATCGATATTTAAAACAGTTGAGTACATTTTTTCATAATTCTTTGATGAATAGAAAGAGCCAAAGATCAGCATTTCTCTGAAAAAAAAAATATATATATATATATATATATATATATATATATATATATATATAATAAAATTAATACTTTTATTTAGCAAAGATGCTTTAAATGGACCAAAAGTGATGATAAAGACATTTATAATGTTACAAAAGATTTCTGTTTCAGATTAATGCTGTTCTTCTGAATTATGTTCATAAAAGAAACCTAATAATAATAATAATAATAATAATAATAATAATAATAATAAATGTTTTTGAGCAGCAAATCAGAATATTATAATGATTTCTGAAGGCTCATGTGACTGGAGTAATGATGTTAAAAATTCAGCTTTGAAATCACAGGAAAAAATTACATTTTAAAATATATTCAAATAGAAAACCGTTATTTTAAATGGTAAAAAACATTAAAAACTGTTTAAAAACTTTTGGCTGGTATGTCATGTTAAAGTGTTTATTTATTTATTTTTTTTTTTAGTCCTGCACCTGTCTCTTTTGACAGATTAAAAATAGTTATGAATTCTCACTGAATATTGCATTTTAAATTGATTAAAATATATATTGCTAATGTATTGTAGATGTTTTTTTTTTCTTAACAGCTTAATTTTTTAAAAATATGTTTCAATATATAATAAAATATTTTTTCCCCTTGACGGAGACCAGCAATAAATAAAATAAAATAAAATAAATAAAAAACAGTGACATGATTACTTATATTATTTTCAACCACTCTTGCCATACAGAATAGAGAAAAAAGCAGTCAAATGAGTTTATCGTTCCTCATCTGGTCTAAATCTGTTGTAAACCTGTGGCTGGCTTGGGTGGTCTTGATCGTTTACAGTAAAGTGAGGTTATTTTGTGTGTGTGTTTGCTGAATAAATGACCAAGCACAGCTGTTTTAGCACTTAGCTAATTTTGTTCCGGACTGTGAGTGTGTTTGCATGGATGTGTAGGTGGTTGTGCATTTGTTAACTTTTGACCTTCTCACACTGATGATACACAGTATGATGGATATTTTGCATCCGTCTCACACGTACGTGCATTTTAAGGCCTTGAATACAAAGGTCTCCAACACTAAACAAATATCATATGCGTAATAATTATAGATATACCTAAAAATGATCAGAACAACAAATATGGAAAGAAATCATTTGTAGATTGTAGTGTGAACTTGTTATGGTTTGGCAAGGGCACAGCCTGGCAGCGAGGACTGTAGGGGGATGGGGATGTGTATCTGCTGTCTGTGTATTAAAAAGACACAGGCTAGACTGTGTGTGTGTGTGTGTCGCTTCAAGACCAAGTGAGAGAAGCAGATGGGTAAAAAGCATATTTGTGTTGGGTAGTTACTTCAGGTGAAAGTGAAACACTTGATGGGGAGAAATTGTGATCACACATCTACAGGGTGAGTGACAGACAATAGCTGCTGTAAAATTCTCTCACATCTCGCCTGCTCTGTATTCATGGCTCCCGTCTACTTTGTGACCCTCTCTCTCTTTTTCCACATCCTCTCAGCTCTCTCAATCTCTTTCAACCTCTTCAACGCTTCCCTTTCTTCCTGGAATATTTGCTGTATTTTTTCCTCCTCTGTCTAAACTCTCTGATCAGGTGGGTTTGAGAGAGAACCTCACCTGACAACACACTCCCTTCTCCTCTTTATCCAGCCTAACATTTCAAATGTCGTTTTCATCCTGTTGGAGTACTCATTCTCAGTCTGTCTAGCGTATTAAAAACAGTATGATCTTATTTATCCTCAAAGATCTTTGGAAAATCTAAGGGTTTGTATATACTTGTGTATTAAACAGTAACTCATATCAGCACTTTATTCATATCACTGCTCAATTTAGAAAAGACAGTTCATTGATAACTTTTTTTTTTTTTTTTTTTTTTGTCCAAATCAGTCAGTCGGTTGACAGTGTTTCTGTATGTAAATCGATATGTGCACTAAAAGCATTGTGTGAAAACTGCAAGCAGGTGTTGTTTGTCACTGTTGGTTTGGTTCTGGCAGATTTAGGCTCTTATCTTCCTGAATCTGTGTCATCTAATTTCTGTGGGAATTGTTTTGACAAAACAGGTTAGCATAAGGTGGGAGATGTCAGACAAAACAAAGACTCTTTCAATTTGTGTGTGTACGTGTGTGCATTTGCGTGTTTGTGTGTCTGTCTCTCCATGGGAAACATGTGTCAGTCATCCGCAAGGTGTTACACTGGATATGACATCATGGCCCTCTAGGGCTTGTGCTGGGAAGACGAGTTGTTTGATTCCGTGTAAAAGAACAGAGTCTGGAGCTAACTGTGAAGATCTGCTTCTATCTCAGCTGTTGTAAATGTCTTGCTAACACAAATACAGCTCACAGGTGCATGTCAAAACAAATGTACAGCCTTTTTGTTCCTGTTTACGGGTCTTGAATAAAGGCACATGAGCTCGGCGGAATCTAAAGGGTAATGTGTTTTATTAGGCTGCGTGATTATGCAGATAATTACGATTCAGTATGTTTTCTTAATACACATTTTTCTGGAATACACAATTCTGATCGGTCAGTCGTGCCATCCAGTAGTCTCTGTCCATTGCAACACTTTCTACAAACTTGTTTTCTCTTGTTTCATACACCTAAAAAGGAAAGCTTAAATATTCAGTGCAACCTGATGCATTCAGATTTTTAAGTTCTTGCAACTGTCGCTTTAGTAATTGTAAAATGTCGCAAAATGTTTTATTCAGTCAATGAATTCATCAAGACAACAACAGATTATTTGTTCAACAAATATGTTGACAAATAACCTGTAACATTTCAGCACAAACTGCGGGAATTCTGTTGATCTAACATAGGTTTTTTTGTTGTTTCAAATAATTCACATTTTTTTAGAGTTTGTGTTTTTAAAATGGTCATTGGGTGCCCATTTACCACACGTTGATATGATTCTTTAGGGTCTTAATGAAAGTCTAGAACATACTTTGGTTAAAATTACTCAATGGTAGTGTAAAATGACACCATTTTTGTCTTCTTAAAAACAGCACCGCTCACAGCGACCCATTTCGGTGCATGTCCCTTTAAATGCCAATGAGCTCTGCTCATCTCACCCCTCTTTTCTGTGGGGTGACGAGCAGTTTTCCGAGACTGTAAACTTTAGCCACATTTAGCTGTGGAACTTGCTAACTAGCACATTATTAGGAAAGGCAATTCCTTAAAAAAAACACCTTATACTCACTTGAAGCTGAATCACAAATGATTTAGGTAGAAAAACTTCAAAAACAAAAGTAATTTACTGTGTCTTCAGTGGCTCAGATGTCAGGAATACATATTAACTGCTATGTTCATTATTATATCCAACAACACAACACCTCAGTCGCTTAGAAGACATTTCTTGTCTGCTCCTGCTCCGGCATTGAAACAATGTTTCAATTGTTTCAACAGACTGTTTCAAACAGACTGTTTACAGCTCACTCAGGGCAGGTCTATGCTAAAACGGCCGGGTTGGTCAACAATCGTGGGAGGGGCCTGGGCCTGTGTGATGTCACAGCCAAGAATCTGTGAATGGCTTGATCTGAGAAAGTGCTAATGATTTATAGAAATTAAAAAAAATAAAAAATAAAAAAATAAAATACTGAAAAAAAAAAAAACACTGGTTGGATTTTTATCATTTTAGGAATGGTTATGTTCAAACAACATAAGCAGGTGAATTTTGCATCCGATGACCCCTTTAAAAGTCTTGTATACTTGGAAAATATGTATTTCACAGTTTTTACAGTGTATAGCTGTAAATGTCAGTAAATGTAGTAAAAAAATGCTCTTGGAGGTCTTTACTATTAGTTTTACTGTAAAATCATTGTAGTGTTCGTCTTGTTGCTAGGTTGCTTGTTTTGTGCATACAAAACATTACAATAGATTTTTTCTAGAGGACAATTTAACATATTGTACAGGTAAAATTATAAAACTATTTCCTAATTTTTAGTTAGGATTCATGTTGTAGCAATTCCATCAATAGAATTCTATTCATTTAAAGGGATAGTTCACCCAAAAATGAAATTTCTGTCATTAATTACTCACCATCATGTTGTTCCAAACCCATAAGAGCTTTGACAATATTCTGAACACAAATGAAGATTTTTTAATGAAATCCAAGAGCTTTCTGACTCTCCATACAACAGCAACGTAACTACTGTGTTCAAGACCCAGAAAGGTAGTAAGAACATCTTTAAAACAGTCCATGTGACATGAGTGGTTCAACCTTAATTTTATGAAGCTACAAGAATACTTTTTGTGCGCAAAGAAAACAAAAATAATTTTAATAAAAAAATTATTCTCTTCCTTGTCAGTCTTCAGCAGGCATTCACAAGAGTATCGAATGCATTCGTGTGGTGCTGCTGATGCAGGAGCCGGTGTTCTGACATAGAACCTGGATGCACTGCGCCTTTTTTTTTTTTTTAGAAGCGGAGGAAACCACACGCTGTACATACTGTGTCTTCGTAAGCATGTCTGAAGCACCACATGCATACATTGTGGTAATCTTGTGGATGCACATTTAAAGGTCCTTGCACACTGAGTGCGAGATTTTCAGATTTTTTTTTTTTTTTTTTTCACATTCGTCATCCTTTCCTATCAAAAATGGATGCAAAAACGCAGAAAATCGAACCTCATCCGAATTTTTTTATGATGGACAAAAGTTTTAGAGGCAGTGTGTAAACGTGATTGACACAACGTCAGGTCGTATTTATTTTTAATGTGCGAAAATTTCAGACAGGAATTTCCGACTCAGTGTGCCAGGAAATTCTTTGCACACAAAAAGTATTCTTGTAGCGGTTAAACAACAGATTTCACATGGACTATTTTATCAATGTCTTTACTACTTTTCTGGGACTTCGGTCACACAGCTGTCAGATTTAATTAAAAAATATCTTAATTTGTCTTACAAGTTTGGAACGACATGAAGGTGAGAAATTAATGACAGAATTTTCATTTTTGGGTGAACTAACTATGCGGATGTTCTACTTCCTGGATGTTTTCTGATTGGCCAGTTTGAACTGTTCCTGTTGTAGCAGGTCATGTGATTGGCTGTGTTGTGGGTTGTGAGAGGCTCATGCAGTGTAGACAGGCAGATTGATGTGGGGCGGGTAAAGGCTAAGGGAACAAGACTGCAGGCCTTTGAAGTCCTGCAGGAGGGGAGTAAATTGATATATCAATTTAAGCCGCGGTGCCTATTAGAGGAGCTCCAGTCAGGTTAATGTGATAGCCCTAGCATTACCCTTCCAACCCCTTTCAGCCCTGCCCCAGTGCCCTATACTCACATACACACATACACACACACCATCAGTACCTGCCAACCAGTGTCTGCAACAGGGTGTAAATAAAGCAGAGGAACAGTCAACTATCTTTCTCTCTTTCTGTCTTTCACTGTGGGTGATTTAAAATCCCTCTTGCCCTTCTAATAGCCCGTTAGGATCAGAGTTAGAGGGGTTTCTTTAAAGTGCGAGACTGTGTTGCAGAAGTTTAAGGGTGCTTTCAGTTAGGACCCTTCTGATTTAGCCAAGCCATTCCTTGCATATGAACTTTGGAGACCTTCTTACTAAATTGTGGCCGATTGAAACTGCTTAGTTCTAGCGTGCACACACACACACACAAGTGCAGACTATCGCTCCTCATTCCTTGCACATTCACCCTGAGGTGAGACAGGGATCATTCATATTTAACAGCATGCAGACACACATTTACATTAAAAATGCAGAGTGGTGTCTTTTTAATCCAGACACTGCTATATTTATTATTAAACCTTTGTCTTTGGGGTCAGATCACAAGATTTTGGTTGTCTGTCAACATTACCGCTCACTCAATCAGTTCTGTCACACTGCTCTACATCTAGTTTGATTCACCTTGCTTTTTCAATGTCATACAAATCTCTCAAACCAGATTATCTGAAGATTTCTGTTCTCTGGAAAATCTTTGAAGATTAGTAAGGCTCCAGATGTGTGATCTAAATACAAATAAAACACTGGCAGAGACTACAGACTTTTTTAAATAGACATTTTATTTATGTATTTGTTTGTTTGTTTGTTGATTTGTTTTATTTATTTATTTGCTTATTTAATTAATTATTTATTTTTTATGTATTTATTTATTTAGTGACACTTTACAATAAGGTGTCATTTGTTAACATTAGTTAGTGTATTGACTAACATGAATTATCAATGAACAATAATTTGGTTAGACTATTTATTGTTATACTATTGGTATACTATCTTTGTTAATGTTAGGTAATAAACAAAATACAGTTGTTCATTGTTTCTTCATGTTAGTTTCCAGTGCATTCACTATGTTGACAAACACAACATGTGATTTTAATAATGCATTAGTAAATGCTGAAATTAGCGTTAAAGGATGACTCCACTTCCAAAATAAAAATTTCCTGATAATTTACTCACACCCTAATTTACTCCAAGATGTTCATGTCTTTTTTTCTTCAGTTGCAAAGAAATTACTACTTAATCTCTACTTGATCCCAGCTGAGGAATAAGGGTATTATCAGGGGAAATGATTGGTTCGTTTTAAAAAAAAAAAAAAAAAATACAATTTATATACTAACTTATATTTTAACTAATGTTAACTAATGAACCTTATAGTAAAGTGTTACCACTGTTTATTTATTTATTTTTATTATTATTGTTTTTCTAAAGCTTTACTAGCTAAGCTTCAAGATTGACAGAGACTGTGGTGTTTTTCTACTGGATATATTTATTTATTATTTAGTTTAGTTTTTATTTGAAGCTTTAGCTAGCAAATTCATATCTTTTCAAATTATTGACATTATTTTTTTGCCATTTTAAACTCAATTAATTTACACAATTTGTATTTGAAGTGTTCATAACATATCACAAATAAGGTTCAAATGCTTTAAATACTTTGTGTTTGAGATTATATTTTAATAAACTGTGATTGGAAAAAGTCTGCCATTTTCTTGTAACTGCTGCTTATATGTAACAAAAATGTCACTTAATGCAAAATGTCTCATGCAGCCAATAAATTCATCAGGGCAACTAGAGATTTCTTGTTCAACAAAAATGACAAAACAACAACAAAATGTAAAAAAAATTAACAATAAATGAACAATAAAAAAATAATAATAATTTTAGAACCCATAACATTTCAGCACTATTGTTCAATATGAAATTCTTTGTTTAACAACTGTGTTTAAATTGCAGCAATTCTGTTGGTCTATCATAGGTTTTTATGATGTTTAAAAGTATTAGTATTTGTGATTTAAAACTGGAAAAATATTTTTGGACATTTTTTTTTTTACTGTGCAGAATTTGTATTTGAAGTATTCATAACATATCACTACATGCACAAATAAGGCTTCAAAAGCTTCAAATACTTTGTGTTTGAGATAATATTTAATAAACCATGATTGGAACAAGTCAGGCATTTTGAAAAGCCCTGACCTGCTCATCCAAAAATCTGATTTGTGCTTGCAGGGTGTGACGCATGTCATCTGCTTCTTTTTATCCTGCGTGTGCAGACCTGCAGTGGAGGCCTATGCGAGGACATGGGTTTGATTTAAAAAGTCCATGTGCAGATTCTTTCTCTCTCTGCCTTTGGTCAAAACATGGACTTCCTGTCCTTTTGATTTTGTTCTATAAAATAATCTTTTCATTATAATCTATTTATATACTTTTTTTTTTTTTTGAGTAAAGCCACAGTTGTATGTTGATACAAATCAATGTTCTCGGAAAAGGGATCTGTTTGCATTGCTGTTGCGTTTTGTAATGCACTACAGACACAGATTTGTGGTATTTTGGGAATTACGGCCCTCGAGTATTTAACCTTGCAATTTGACTTGCTCATCTTCAAAAACACCTCTTGATTAGTTTATTGTGCTGATCCTCTGGTTTTCGTCTTGCTTTTTAAGCAGAACAGCAGAACACACTCTCAAATATTTGTCCTGGTGGTTTGCATCTGTGCGATGTATTTCCTTCCCTTTCCTTTTTTGTTAAGAGAGTGTCACTTAATAATTGAAATATAAATAAATGAATGTAAATGTTATTTGTTCTCCTAATAGCAGATCACATCGGCTGTGGATTTGAGAAAATGTAGGAGACACAAAGAGGCTCTTGGGGGCCAGTTTTTGGAGTGTTAGTGCTGGTGAGGGGCTCTTTGATGGGTCCGCTTCGGTGTGCACTGGAGCCTTTCGCATATATATGGAATTTTTGAATATCTAAACCATTATTTAGCATCTAAATCAGTTCTGCCTGTCTGACTGATGGACAATTTGAGCGTGACCCACGTCTCCCTGTGTGTGACCTATACTGTCCACATTCTTGTGTATGGTTTTGGGTGTTTGGGCTCTTTTCCCTGACACACTCTCCCCATTTTAACATGTTCTTTTGGGGAGACATTCATGAAATATGTATGCATGGATGATAGGTTTTACATAGCTCTGTGTACAATTACTGGAGTGACCCTGCAATGGTTATTGCTTAGCTTTGTCATAAAGCCACTGAATTCATTGAGTGCTTCTATTTGCACATTTCTTTCTTTTTTTTTTTTTTAATAACAGTTGCAAAAAAAAATATTTTTTTAAAGCACCTTAGTACGTAAGACTTTAAATACATTCATGTTACATTAATAAATGGAAGTAAAGCAGTCTTTATAGAACATATATCAACATTTTCATCTTATAACAGTGCTATTTATCACTGTGGTTGGTGGCAGATGCATGTGATTGTGATGAAAATACATCTGAGGGTCGGATGGTCTGCAGAATCATTTGTGAATCCTACACTGTTTCTTTCCTCTAGAGTCCCGCATGTAAACACACAGTGACTTTCTATTAGTATGCATTTAGTACTGTGTAAATGGATTCATTGTCTCTCTCTTTCTCTTTCTTCCTCACCTGTAGAGAACACACCAAGTCCCAGAGCTGTTTAAGACGAAGACTGTGGATTTAAGCTTGTGGCGGTCCAATTGGGAGCCCTAGATGAGTATTTAATTCTCAGACTGTGCATGTGAGCCAGGAGAAGAGCGAGTTTGATAGACTCCATTACCCAGTAAGAGTTTGCATGTTTGTGTGTGCATGCTTGAGTGTGTGTATGCGTGTGTGTGTTGGTGATATAGACTCCATTACCCATGAATCTGCATGTTTATTCAGCTGTACAGCTCTTAAATACATTCCTTCAGTTTCCATCACCTGCTCCACCTGCTCAATACTTCTGTGCAAATACACACATATGCGTATGCACACTAAAATTGGCTGCTCAGATGGAATGTACCATGACGCTGATAGCATGCCCAGATTTAACACATACGCAAAGGTGTGCAAATCTGGATGTAATAGAGTGCTAGATATAACTATATCAAAAGGAGACTTTTTATTATTTTATTTTATTTTACTTTAATATATATATATATATATATATATATTTTTTTTTTTTTTTTGTGAGAAAAAGTTTTTTTGCTGATTTATTTTTTTACATTATATTTAAATATTGCAATATATTATAAAATTGTAAATAATAATAATATTTTATTATTTAAATAATGTGTATTAATATAACCAAATTCACTTTATTTATTTATTTATTTTTTTTTGTAAAAGAGAAAGCAATTTTTTGCTCCTTATTTAAAATATCGTAATATATTATAATATTTTAACTATTTTATTTTATTTATTTATTTTATTTTTTAAACATCCTCTTTATCTAAACAGTAATAGATAAAATATTTAGAATGTCTTTTCCTGAATTATTATTATTACTATTATTATTATTTTAATCAAATGTGTATTAATATAACACATTTTATTTTTTTCTTTTATTTTAAACATGCTCTTTATCTAAACAGTAATATATTTAGAATGTCTTATCCTAAATGTATTAGTAGTAGTAGTAGTAGTATTTAAATAAAATGTAAAGTAATATAACCCATTTTTTATTTTATTTTATTTTAAACACCCTCTTTATCTAAACAGTAATAGATAAAATATTTAGAATATCTAATCTTGAATGTATTATTATTGTTATTAATATTATTGCTTAAATACAATGTTAATTAATATAACCCATTTTATTTTATTTTAAACATCCTCTTTATTTAAACAGTAATAGCTAAAAAATGTAGATTGTCTTATCCTGAATGTATTATTATTATTATTGTTGCTGATTAAATACAATGTTAATTAATATAACCCATTTTATTTTATTTTATTTATTTTATTTAAACATCCTCTTTATCTAAACAGCAATAGTTAAAATGTCTTAACCTGAATATCTGTTTCCATCCAGCAGTTCTTTCTAGACATAGGTAGAGGTCATTTTCCCTTGCCCAATTTAAGTCATAAGTAAGAAATATTTGACATGTTAGAAGAAAGAAATGATGTGCACTCCATACTGTGGCTTTTGCACTCTGCTTGCGCAGCGTCAAAGGGCAGCGTTTGTGTTTTGTGTCCATAACCTCTGTCTGACTGCTGATACTCATAAATATCACCTGATGTCTGAAAGCACTTTTTCTTGTCAAAATGAAAAAATAACAAGTTGGGCTCTGTTTCGTACTCTGTGACTCATTACCCCAGTTAGAGAGACTGGGTGTCAGTATATCACCCTGAGAGCTCCATCACCTGACCTCAAACTAGGACCCCCACATACCTCAGTGTGTGTGAGAGAGAATGTGCTTTATGACCTCTGAGAGGGATCTAAAGACCTCTGAGAGTGTATGTGAGTTATGGTTGGACCCAGTGGTTCCTGGTGTGTAAGTGTGTGTGTGTGCAAGTGCAAATGAGTTATGGCAGGGTCCAGTGGCCGCTCTGATGAAGGGGGCGTCCGAATTTATGGCTGTGCCAAGTTCACTACTTTGACTTGGATACAGAGCAGACCCCTAACTAGAGAGAGACTGAAAGACTGACACCCCTTCAGTTACACTCTTAGTTTGTATGTGTGTGTATGTTTTATGTGTCATCTATTTCCTGATGTGACAGGATGGAGAGAAAATGAGAAACCTATTTATTTATTATATATTTAGCTATTATGTCTGCTTTTTAGTGGTTCCAGTTTATTCGTTTTTCTAAAATGATTTCTTTTTTTACAAAATGTAAATTATTTGTATATATATTACGTGTTTAATAGACATATTCTTTTTTTTTTTTTTATGGGATTGTCATGTTACTCTTGTGTTTCAGCATTCCTGCAGCAGCCTATAATGATGTTTTCTATTTCTGTTTCAGAGCCATTCTCACATAGACATGGACCACTAATGGGCATATCTATATTGGGATGTTTTGTATCGGACTACCAAAGTATGTATGTGTGTGTGAGTGTGTGTGTGTGTGCGTGTGTGCTGTTTGTTTGAGGGCTCTTGGGAATAGAGAGTGAGGGAAACAGTGAATAAATAGCACACACAGCTAGCCTCCCTCCTGTGTCTCATCGCTCAGATCTGATTGCAACATAAACATGGCGTCTCAATCCAGACTGCCCTTTCTAAACGATTTTTCACACAGCCAAACAAAGGGCTAGTGAAAGCGTAATGACCTACACATCAAAACACTCGCATGCACAAACACACACACAAGCTGAGCGGGCTCAAAGCGGACCTCCTTGAGAGCTGACACATTTTACAATGATGGCAGGACTACACACTCATGAATATACAAGCCCCTATCAATTAATAATGAATTAAACATGTGCTTTGTTAGAAGGGCTAGTCTGGGCCCACACTGAAGAGCGATAAACAAGAAAAGAATAGCTGATTTGAGCACTTTATTCAGTATACATGTACATTTTCCTCATATCTCTATTTGCATTTCATTTGTATGTGTCTAATTAACTGTGCTCCCCTTATTTAACCCCCTGAGCAGTCACCTGTTGATACCTGGTAGGGACGACATCATGCCGGACCCCTTCAGGGCAGCGCCTTTATCGGCTAGGAGACATCTGGTAACTCAGTGGTGGGGATTTTTAGATGAGTCCGGGCTGCTCTACATTAGAAGCTAAAAATATACTGGGTCTTCTGAAGTTGTGCCACAGGAAGACAGTAAACCCTTTCATTCTTTCCACCCCCTTTTTTTAAACAGTCAACAAATCCGTCATATCTGGAGAACAGGTGGCACTTCCAGTGTGTCCCACAGTGTTGAAACTCAACTTAACATTTCTTAACATCACAGAGATGCTGCTAACGCTCCACGTGCCCTGTGTTGTATTTTTGGAAAGGAGAGCTGTGCTTTTCTTGGAAAACTGACTTAAGAGATTTAATAGGATGAAAATGAGGATGACTATGGTCAGATGAGTGAACTATGAAAGCCAAATCTGAGCGGGATCTCTGTCTCATGCCTTTGTTGTTGTTGTTGTGTGTGTGTGTGTGTGTGTGTGTGTGTGTACCTACTTAACCATATTTTGGGGACAAAAAAAATGTACAAAAAAGTGAGCAAAACCACCTTCTCCAAAACCCAACCTTTGGAGATGTCCTCATTTGTAAAACTGGTATAAAAAGAAAACAATGTGTTTATTTTTCTTTGTTTGTTTGTTTGTTTTGTGTTTTGTGTTGTGTTGTTTTGTTTATTTATTTATTTATTTTAGTTGTAAAAATGTAAAAAGTTTTCTGTGAGGGTTAGGGGTAGGTTTCTCCTGATTATTTCAAATAATAATAATAATAAATTATTATTAATAGTTATTGTTATTATTAATAATATTATTATTATTTCGTAATTTAAAGCTGCCATCCGTAACTTTTTTTTTTTTTTTTAAATGATCTAAAATCAATTTTTGAGCAAGTACGTAACCAGCCAGTGTTCAAAACTATCTCCTTACTTTAGCCCAATTTACAATGATAAGCTTGTAATAATGTTTTCTAGTTTGAGTGGTACTGGTATAAATTTGCAGGAAATTCGAGCGGCCACATCATTACGTAACGTCTGTAAACATAAAGAAGGCTTCCTGGCTACTAGGATATATCGCTATATTGCATGTGAGGATCCTGCAGGTGCTGGATCGTTTATAGTCTTTTCTTCCAGCAGCTGGAATAATTAAATGTATAATTTTGATGACAGATTATAATCCAGCAAGGATTATGTGTTTATGAAACACATGCGAATGAAATTAAATTATATTCCAGTTTTAAATGTGCATCTGATTACAGTTAGACTATGTGGGATTACGCAAGATTTATATTTTATAAAGAATCAGTTCTAAGGAAAATAAATTAGATTTTTAGGTTAAAAAAATAATTTTTATATATAATAATTCTAAAGGTATTATAATTAGAGATTAGACTGTACAGAAATTGAAATCTACACGCTAATACACACTAAATACACATAGTCACGCAACGCTGATGTTAAGATGAACAATTTGACAACAAAGTCTATCAGTAATAATAACTTGAACAATTTGATGTTAGAAGCAAAGTGATTGTTATATTTGTTCATCATTTGTAACGTGATTTATTGTAATACTTTTTTCATCAGTTGGTCAGAACAGAAGTGGCAGGCATGTTACTTACAATATCCGGTGAAAATTCTTATTTGGGTTATTTATTCCATAACGTAGGCTAGAATCTGTGATTCTGAAGTACAGTATCCACACCAGTGCGGTGACTGACAGCTAAACATACAGCTCAAAACATTAGATGCACAACCCACATAATGAAGATAATTCAGCAAATAACTGCAATTGCAGGTTTCAATACAGAGATGGCGACAGGGAGGCAAAACTCACAGACTGCAGCTTTAAATAGCACCAGTTTTCCCCTAACAAATACATCTAAAAGGTCAATTTTAATGACCTTTAACTGTTTTAGAAAGATCGTCTAAGTGTGTGTGTGATGCGTGTTTAATGTTTAAGCACAGTGTCCCTCTCCCTGTGATTGCAGTAAAAATACCAATTAACCCAAACCAATTAGTGCGGAGCTCTTTACTACAGAACGTTACCCCCTCCTGCTCTTACAATCTGTCCAGTCTTCTTTCTGTTTACATGTGGATCTGTGGCTATGTATTTGGACGCTTGTGGTGGGTTAGTGTGTGTGTGTTTCTGTTTACAATATGTTGGATTGTACGCTTAATTACCAGTCGAGGACATATATCGTAAAGAGCACGCTGAAATCCTGCTTACAGCGCATTTGTGTGTTCACGCACACACGCACACACATTCTTACCATCTCCGATCATTAGTTTCATGTATGTTTGCCTTTCTGTCCCCCCTGGTGGTTAATGCATGGATGCCGTTGAGCGGCTCTGTCTCATGTTTAAAGGTGTGATTAGACCTGATCTCAGATCAGAGGTCTGTGGGAGGAAATGTCCTGCTGCTGTAGGGACTGTGCTGTGTTGTCTTTGGCTTGGCTTCACCCTCCCTCTGGCCCAAACCATCACCTCTCTGCCGCTCTACCACACCATTTGAAGTACAGTGCTGGTACTATGTAATGATATTATTTTAAAAAAACAGTAGTATTGCTGTTAATGAATTCCGGATTGGCGTAGCTGAGGATGGACAGATAGGAAAGCGTGGGACGAAAATCCTGTCTTTTCCAGATGAAAGTGGACCTGCGAGTTTCCTGTCTCAACTGATGATAGAAATAGAACAGAATCTGACCTCTGAAATAAATCTGTAATATAAACACTTTCTATTTTAAATATAGTTTAATGGGAATCGAACTGATTGCTAGGCCTCCGTTGTGGAGTTTACAGTAGTATTGCAGAGATGCAAAAACACTGAAGATGTTTATTTATAGTTTTGAAATCAGTTTTCCCACCATGTTTTTGACTAAGACATATTTCCTTGAAATGTAAACATAATCCATCTCTGTAAATTAATCCAAGCATACATCAGACTTAAGAGTTATCTTAACAGTGATGAAATCATACAGAGCACATCCACATCTGTCTCATTGTACTCAGCACTACAATGATAATAAACTCTATTACATGGTTATCTTTATATGTCTATCTCTTCTTGTCAGCTGATTTTCAGTAGACATATGCATTCTGATAAAATGTGATACAAAGCACCTGCTTAAATGTGACCTGGGACCACAAAACCAGTCATAAAGGTCAATTTTTAGACAATGAGATTTATACATCATCTAAAAGCTGAATAAATAAGCTTTCCATTGATGTATGTTTGTTAGAATAGGACAATATTTGGCCGAGATACGACTATTTGAAAATCTGGAATCAGAGGGTGCAAAAACAAATCTAACTATCGCCTTTTAAAGTTGTCCAAATGAAGTTCTTAGCAATGCATATTACTAATCAAAAATTAAGTTTTGATATTTTTACAATAGGAAGTTTACAAAATATCTTAATGAAACATGATCTTTACTTAATTTCCCAAATGATTTTTGGCATAAAAGAAAATTGGATCATTTTGACCCATACAATGGGTAATATACCCCTGCTACTTATGACTGGTTTTGTGGCCCAGGGTCACATATATTGTTTGACTTTTTGATTATTATTTAATTTAGAGACTGCAGACAGTTTAGATAACAGTGCTACGTGCCCTTTATGTCTTCTCGTTAATTTATTTATTGGTAAGTGTGGGTTTTATTTAAAGAAGTTGACGTACATTCCACCTGTTGTAATGTAAATGAATGTAAATTCACATTGATTAATTTGAATACACATGGGCATTGATGCTCAATTTGAATACGGATGAGACTGGACATTTCTGTGCAGCCGTTTGTCATGAGTAAATGAAAATCAATGATTTTCTATTGAATTTTTTTTAATGTAATGCATATTGTTATGATAAAAAAAAACAATGTTTAAAGCCTTGAAGTGAACCAAAAAACATGTTTATCTTTCCAAAAAAATCTGTTAAATTGCACTAGTTATGACAAAAGAATATCACAATATGTTACTATATTAGTTGTCCCTTCACCTCCATCAGTTACCCTTTTCACAAGGAAGCTGTGATTCGGGTGCAGTGTGTAGCCTGTTGTTTCTGTCTGTGTGTCATGTCATGAATGCTAAAAAGACTAACGTAGCGGGGCAAAAGATAAAGAAAGAGTAACATGCTCAAATTGTCTGTGATTGATGCCCTGACTGTCTCGCTCACTGTGTGTCTTTGTGACAAAATCAAAACATTTTGCTTTGGGAGCTCACAAACAGGCTGTATCAAGCAGAGAGGTAAATTAGCATCTTTGCTTTTGATTGCTAGCTGGGTAAGTTCACCTCGCAGCCACGAGGCTTCAAAACAAAGTACAATTCCAGGCAGTCATCTGACGTCAAACGCATCTGCTCGCTTGTTTGGAAGAGTGACACACAAGTAGACCGTAATGATTGCCTTGTTTTGTCATTATTTTTTTCTTCTTTCCTCTCTCTCTCTCTTTCTCTCTTCTCTCTGTCTGTCTTTCTCTCTCTCACTCACTCACAGAGAGACAGCTTAAACCAGCACTGCGCTTTCAGAACTTAAGGAGTTTTGAAAGTTAAAAGAGCTCTTTTTCTCAGGAGCCAGTGTGATGTTTCCTGCGCGGCTTTGGTGTCGAGACTCCCAGACGATGCTATTATGTGAGCGATGTTAGTATGACTCTGACAGCCTTCTGTACGCATTTGAGGGCTGGAATTGGCAGTTTGTGTGTGCGTGAGTGAGAAAGAGAGAGCGCATCATGCTTCTCTTAAGAAATACACTTTTCCCTCGCACGGTCTTTAAAGAACCTTGTTAAACACAAAAAGCACAGCAGCGAGGCTCATGCAAAAGAGGGAAAAAAGAAAGAAAAAGGAAACTTTCAAAAAATGTTTCTAATCGTGCTTGGCAGGTAGGAGGATGTCAAGTTGAATTTGGAGCGGTGTTTGCAATGGTGTCGTTTAAGTGTTTAAAGTCTGACCTTGAGACGTTTTTTCCTGTCTGAATTGTGTTAGCGCTCCTGCCTTCTTTCTCACAAGGAGCTGAATCACAACATTGTTTATTCACTTTGATTTGTCAAAGATGCATGCAGGAGTATTGACAAAAGATATCCAACCCCCAAAACCAGATGTGCTCTTCCGAGACACGCTGATGCTTCCTGTGTGTCTCTTCTATCTTAACTTCTTACTGAAGAGTCTGAAGGGGTGATTCACCCTAAAATAAAAATCATCATTTACTTATTTTATTCCAAACCTCTATGACTCCTCTGTGGAACACAAAAGTAGATATTCTGAAGAATGTCTGAACTATCCCTTTATTTATTTTTTTTATTTTTTAAATAATCCACCTTTTTTTGCTATAACAGCGGGCGTGGCCATTTATAAAATTGTATGGGTCTGGCTTCCACGTGTCTCATCCACGTCCAGCTATTTTTAGCTGTACAAAACAGCTAGTTTTGCTGATTGATATTGCAAATTGGTGTGTTTTACCATATTAATTTAATGTATTATCTTAGTTCTGGTTTCTTGTCACTGGTTTGTAGTGCAAACAGTATTACCGTTTACTATTCTTCTCGTTATTTCCCTATAAGTTTCGAAGAATAAGGTAAACAGCATAAGGAAGAACCCAAAGGGGTTTTTCAAAGAACCATTTTGGTTCCACAATGACCCTATCAATTAGGGATGTGCCCAAATAGTAAATAAGTATTTGGAAAGGAATAGGAACATGGTTAGCCACTTACTAGTGTGGTACATACAATTTTACCTACCACATAAACAGTGTAAGGAGAGATAGCTGATAACTGATAGGACAATGGCGAATGATTTGCAGATCGTGAGCACTTCCGACAAACATCTAATCTTGTAAAATGTGTTAAAGGAGCAGTAAGCGATTTTGTTTTTTTTTTTTTTTTTCAAACGATGTTGATATTTGAAAGCACCAAAATAAACACACCCATAGCCCAACGGGACCTATTTTGATTTCTCCGCCCCACACGTACGTACACAACCCTGGCATAACGACAATCGCAGAAACAAGCAAAGATGAGGCATATTCAAACAAATTTTCCTCCTTTTTATCTTCCATTTCTCTCTATCTATAGTCGATCTGCTAATATCCATCCTATGCACTAAAACTTAGTGCTCTCTTCTCTCTATCCTTACAAGACACACCCCTTACTTCTGATTGGCTACAAGTGCGTTTTTGGACTCGGTCCGACACTGTGGTCAAACACGTTTTTTTTTTAAATTGCAGCTTTAAGTACAGCCGCTTTGTAGTACACAATAGCTACGTGTGATTGTGAATCTCGAAAGTGAAAGTGAAAAGCGAGCACACGTTCA
Source organism: Labeo rohita (assembly GCF_022985175.1). Lineage (NCBI taxonomy): Eukaryota > Metazoa > Chordata > Actinopteri > Cypriniformes > Cyprinidae > Labeo > Labeo rohita. Next base: position 27,778,124 of record NC_066875.1, on the reverse strand, counting down.
AAAGTCATTTCAATGCTCTGTATATTAAAGGAGAACTCCACTTCCAGAACAACAATTTACAAATAATTTAATCACACCCTTGTCATCCACGATGTTCATGTCTTTCTTTCTTCAGTCGTAAAGAAATTATGTTTTTTTGAGGAAAACATTTCAGGATTTTTCCCCATATAATGGACTGATATGGTGCCCCGATTTTAAACTTCCAAAATGCAGTTTAAATGTGGCTTCAAGTGAAATGATTTTCATTAAAAAAATACAATTTACATACTTTTTATTCTCAAACGCTTGTCTTACCTTGCAGTCCTTGAACTCTGTGTATCGTGGCTCAAGACAGTTAGGGTATGTTGAAAAACACCCTTTTCAAACACCCTTAACAAAAATGGTAAAACAGCGATATAGGACTTTTTTGAAGTTGAGGGAGAACATGAGATGTGGTTTTTTTTTGACATACCCTAACTGTCATGAACAGGAACAAAAACAGTCCAGGCAGAGTAAGACAAGATGAGTGTTTGATATAAAAAGTATATACATTGTATTATTTTTATTAAAATAACCAATTGTTACGCTATATAAGACCCTTCTTCCTCGGCTGGGATCATTTACAACCGTATTTGGGATCGTTTGAAGCCACATTTAAACTGCATTTTGCAAGTTCAAAATCAGGGCACCGTATTAGTCCATTATATGGGGAAAATGCTATTATTAGTAAATTATTTGTAAATTGTTGTTCTGGAAGTAGAGTTTTCCTTTAATAGCAGGTTTATATACAGTATAATTACCTAATGATATAATTGCGAGAAAAATAATTGAAATGCATTTTTTCCTCCCATCTAGTATTTATTCCTTTTAATGATTACATAGGACACGTCATTTATTTTCCGAACACCGTATTTGGATTCAGGCACATCCCTACATCACATCCCTACATTTTTAATAAAAGGTTTGTAGAAGAACCACTCATATTCTTTAAAGATGCTTTAAAGAACCTTTCAATGGAAATGTCACTTTGAAAAACTAATGTCAACAAAGAAGTTTTATTTAAGTTATTTTCTGTTTGTTTTTTTGTTTTTTTGTTTTTTCTCAGATCTCCTTTTTTCATTCCATATGGACGAAACTTGTCCACATGTTTTAGTGGAGACTTAGTGGAGAAATATACATATACAATATGTACATATGCACACAGATGACTCTTGCACATTTCTTTGATTTTATACACTTAATATAAAACATATCACGTCCACATGCGTGGGCACTTCTAAGACAACTCAAAATATGCACATAAATGTAGATACATATGTGTGTGCGCATGTACATAACGTATAAAAACAACACACACACATTTTCTTCCACCTCTTACTCTCTCTTTCTAATATGCGCATGTGTGTGATGTGAACGTGCACTTAGGTTCCATATGTTTATGTGCAGAGGTCTAGTAGCACTTGATATAAAAGGTAACTGTGACATTTCTAATTTTCCATGCACCAGCCCAGTTCATTTTCTTCCCTGCTGCCTCTTGCATGCAACAGTAAGCCTCTAGGATTGACAATAATTACGCCAGCACGCAAAATGAAGAGCGTAATGTGAACACAGCTTTGCCATAATTGCCTTTTCATTATTTGCTAACAGTGAGCTATTCAGTCAGAAGAAAGAGATTGCACAGTAATTGGCTAACAATAGGAAGCAGGGACACTGTTCAGCAGCACTGGTAATTTTTGTGTTGCCGTGATGCCTTTTTTTTTTTTAATAAAAATCTGAAGCATTAAACTGTAATTTAAAACTACAATTTCTAGCCTGAATGAAAATGCTGGTATTACCATGAGCTCCTATTTAGAGTGGAACATCCTATTAGCTGTATTAGCAGCAGAGTTGGTTCGCTTCCATATGTGCTGCCTCCAAACCAAATGGGATTTAGGCGGCTTTGTTTTTGCCTGTCTCATTCAGACGCACGCAGACGGGAATGCCACACAAACACATCACAGAACGCACAGCCTCGCTCTGGAGTATCACACTCTTTGTGGTGACGTTTGATGAAATACATGTCTGTAATTACAGTTTACAAACTCTAAATGGAAAGAGACAAAGGGCAGTGAAGAGGTGTGTGCTTTTTGTGTGCTATAGGCCAGTTTTTCTTAACTGGTGGATCATGGTCACAGACAAAAAGTGAAAAAACACTAGTGAATATAATTACTAAAATTAAAATAACTATATAATTGTGCAGAGTTAAGATAGCAAAATAAATAATTTACCAATCCTGACTTTTGATGCTCTCATCATCAAAAAAACATAAAGATGATGTGAATTACTGACTGAACTCCAACAATTGAATTAAAGGAGCCTGTAATTCAAATGTATTCAAATGTAATATGAATACATTTCAATATATTACTTCAAAGCATTTTTGTTATTGTATATGTATTTTTGTAGCAAACTGTTTGATACTGTTTGATTTCACCTGTACAACCTGAATCTGAAGCAAAACCAGATTTTGCCAAGAAGCTTATTTAGAAACTGAGAACCACTACTATATAAAAAGAACAATTATTTGATACAGTGCACTTACTGTGTACATACATGTTTTTACATTGTACTTATATATTTTTAAAATCTTGCATGTAATTGTAACATCAGTAATTAATTAATGTCTGTAATTACGACCCATCCCTTACACCTTAACCCACCCTTAAACCTACCCATACTACCAAACCTGTCCCTAACCTTACCCATATCCCACCTCAATAGCAGCAAAAGTTTTTTGCAATACAATATTAACACAATAAGTACTTTTTTTTTTTTTTTTTTTTTTATGTAAGTACTTTTAGTAGTTAAGGCCACCTAATATAAAATTTCTTCATTCATTTAATTCAGAATCTTATAGATGCTCCTTCTTTGTCTCTCAGGTTTGAGCACCGATGTCGTGCCTCTTGTCATTTCTCTTCCGTATTCTCATCTTTTCTCACTTAATCAGCAGCCTTCTGTAAGAAAAATAAAAAAATCTCCAGAACTAGTCTAGACATAGTCTTCAACACTTTTCAGCAGCTCAGGCAACATGCTAGAGTGAATTATAGTACACCACACTAATAATTAGAGTACAGTAATAACTGAGGAGGTTCTGACTAATTCAGTATATTCACAGGCAAAAGAACAAGTGTAATCAGTAATGGAGGGAGGCAAAGCTGACTGATGATTCAACTCTAATGTTCCGTGATTGAATTTGGCAAAGGTCTTTGTGACCCTAGTGGCATATGTGTAAAAATAATAATAGCCATTTTAAATTAGCCTATTATTTCTGACTTAATCAAAACCCAGTTGGCAGATATTATTAAAGCTTTAACTGTCTGCTCCATAAGCTGATTGTTATCCAGCGAAGACACATTGTAAAAAGCAATTGTAATAAAAGCAATATTGGTACATGTAGTTTGTGGACCAAACGCATTTAAAAAACGCATTGGATTTTCGTGTTTTTATGTTTTATTTTGATTGTGTAGAATCAGTTCTCAAGGCATCAATATTAAGCTTGTTTTTGTTTTGTTGTCTATTAAAAGAACCTGGGTCTCTGAGAAACTGCATAGATTATGAAGAGTAACAGCTGTAATTCCATTGATAAGCACTTTATAAAAGGTCCTGAGCCCTGCAGCTTGCGTTGCTTTAAACTACTGATTAATCTCTCTTCTTACATATCATCCAATCCTTTCTACAAGCAGCCTCTCTCTCTCTCTCTTTCTCTCTGTAGCTCGTTCGCTCGCTCTATTTGAGGTGTGTGTCTGTGTCATAATTATCTAATATGGTTGGTCTGCTGCTCTCTTATTTAGTAATTAGCTACATCAAACTGATTGGTATGGCTTCCTGAATTCATCCCTTTTAATGTTTAAAGACTGACTTTGTGCTTGAAGGATTTGTTTGTATATATCCTGCGTGTGATGAGAGCTTTTCAAGTAATTGGCTCCTAGGGGACGGCACTTTCTAATAGTTAAAGCATAATTACAGCCTGTATGAAATGTTAAACTGCCCTCGCTGTCTCTCACGCCGGCTTAATTGCGTGCAACAAGTAAGGCAGGCTTTTCATTTTGTAACATCATAAGGATGGACTGAACTTTCATAGAAACACACTGAAATTTTGTCAGGGAGTAAATAGTCTCTCATATGGTAATTTTGTAGGACACCAAAGCAAAAAGGCTGTGAACTTATTCAAGCCAATGCTCATATCTTCTCCTCCCCATCTTCGCCATGTATGTATGTGTGTGTGTGTGTCTTTTGTTTTTGTATGTGTTTGTTAGGTGGCATATATTCAGGGTCTGTTAAAGAAGAATTCAAAGGAGGAAAAAAAAATATATATATATATTGCGCTTACCGAAGATGGTTCCCTACTTTCTCCGAACAGCTCTCGGGCTTACAGATCGGCTATTGATGTAGTGGAATGCCTTTGTCTAAGTGCTTAAACTGAGCTGTTGTTTGTATCATTGTTATTAATTTATTGTGATTAGACGTCCATGCAGAGCTCAAAGCATTTAGAGGAGAGTCTGTCTCTTTGAACTGACAATGCTTTGTTCTCTATCCACAGCTCCCTGATTGATTTAAATATTATATGCAAGAACAATTGAGAAATTTAATGTAATCCTTAAAAAAATATGTTGAATTAATAGGCCGAATTATAATTCTCTTGGCTATTCCATTAGATATTCATTATTCAAAGGAGAAAAAAGGCAAATGAACTTAATAGGGAAATATCATTTCCTTCTTATTTATTCATAACAGAGGGAGAGTGAAATTTAAAGAGCTGTGCGTGTCTGCCTTTAGATCCTTTTAATGTTAATATGCAATATCATTCATTTTTGGTCCCTTTTGTCTCTCTTAAACTTTTTAAAGCAGCTTCCTCTATTGCAAATCATGTTAATGTAGAGGAATTTTGGAATAACGTGGCTGACAACATAAACCATCTGATGATGATGATGATGATAAGCAACATGACTAATATGCATGTCAGCTCACCTGTTGCTTTTTTATAAATACATAAAAGATGAAGTAAAAGTGTACACAGCCATTTAATGGTTTAGTTTTGGTTTAGTTTTCCTGTAGCTCAGTGGCAAATGACATAAATGACTGTGTTTTATTATTTTTATTTTTTATTAATTATTATTATTTATTTTTTTGTTAGCACTTTATTTTAAGGTCCAAATCTCTGTTAGCTAGTTGCTTATTAGCATGCATATTACTAGCACATTGACTGTTTATTAGTACTTATTAGGCAGATATTAATGCCTCATTCTGCATGACCAAACAATACCTAAACTTAACAACTACCTTACTATTAATAAGCAGCAAATTAGGACTTTATTGAGGGAAAACTCTTAGTTAATAGTGTATATGTGTTGTCTAATGCTGTGTTGCAAAGCTGAATTTTTAGCATCCATTACCCAGTCTTCAGTTGTTATTATTAAAATTGAAAACAGTTTAATTGCTTAATAATTTTGTGTAAACTTTTTTAAGGATTTAAGGATTAAAAAAAGTTTTAAAAATAACAGCATTTATTTGAAATATGAATTATTTGTAACAATGGAAAATGTTTTTACTGGAAGTTTTTCCAGGCTGATTACATTTTTATTTATTTTATCATTATTATTATTTTTTTTAATGAAAATATGAAATTAAAATATTACTGACCCCAAATCTTTGAATGGTGGTATATAAATATTAGGGCTGTCAGTTTAACGCGTCAGCTTAATTAATTAACTATCAAAAATAACATGATTAAAATATTTTAACATAGTTCAGGCGCCCAGATCTGTACGTCATCTTTCATTTTATATAATTGACTGTTGACAAATATGATGCAGGGCAACAACTCCATAAATGCAGTTATGCCCTAAAATTCAAGATATTGGTCCAAAAATGCCCCTGTATGTGTTTTTGTCTCATATTTATATCATATGATAAACAATATCACACCAGCAGCAAGAACAATATTACAAGAGTGCTGATTTTGTCCCAATCTATCACGAGTTTAAGTATGATTTATACAACAGTTCAGTAAATAAGTTGATATTGTGTTATATTTTAAACACAATATTGTGTGTTTTTGCTCAGTTTTGCAGAGAACATATTACCTTTGAAGCCATAGCAGAATTGTTGTGTGTCTCCCAGCAACACAGTGGTGTTTAGTTTCTGAATGAATCCGCGTTTTGAACGAATCTTGTGAACCATTGATTCAAAGGCCCATTGATAAAGAGAGCCATTTACTTCATTCCTGAATGAATCAGCTGTTTGAACCAATTCTAAAGGCATTTATCACCACCTGCTGGCAGATTTAGTTTCTTATTTAGAGTATCATTTCATTAAAAAATAAAAAATAAAAATAATAATAATAATAAACATAAAAACAATTAAGGTACAGTTTACCCAGAAAATTTTGTCATTATTTTTCTGGGTAAATTGTCATTATTTACCCTCATTTCGTTCAAAACGTTCTTTTGTGAAAAATAAAAGATGGTATTTTGAAGACTGTTGGTAACAAAGCAAATTATCTTCTTTTATGTTCTATAGTTCATAACTTAAATGTTTGTGTAATTAATTTTATGTTGAATCAAATCAAATCAAATATTTCTTTCTAAAGCTACAATTTGTAATCTCTACTTGATACTTTCTCATTTAACACAAAAAAATAGCTTTAAATAATCTTTTTTGGGTATTTTCACAGTCAAATTTATTTTGCGATGGTACCCTTTCTCAATCGCCTGACATACCCAAACATAAGACCCAAACATAAGATATATATATATATATATATATATATTTTTTTTTTTTTTTTTTTTTTTAAATGACCTTCTATTTATTTATTTATCTGTTTGTTTGAAAATCATTATGTTGTAATATTATTATTCAATACCCTTTTTTGATGGTTGTTGATGTTTTTTTTCTGTTTTAGAGTTGTTGTTTATTTGTGTAGAAATAAGTACATATACATCTAATCAGTCATTCTATTCTTCAGTTATTCTTGATCTGTAATTGTATGGTGTAACCAGCTGAGTTGGAGAACATCAAAATAAAGTGACGAAAAAAATGATTAATTAGATTAATTAATCAAAACATCATGTAATTAATGAGATTAAAAAGTTTATTGACTGACAGCCCTAATAAATATATATTGTTTATATTGTATTAGTGGAGGTGGTTGCTTACACTGAGAGATGTCTACTTGTACATGTCTTTTTACAGTGTCAGTTCTTCTTTAGGCCTCAGTACACATCCGAAATGCAGTTGAGGATGTCAGTCTGTCATAGGCCTCAGAAGGTTTTCAGATTTTTTTTTTTTTTACGGACCCTTCATATTCAAAGCAAGCAAGCTCTCTAGATTATTTTCTTTAATTTCTGGTTTGCTGTTGATAAACAAGTACTTGTTATTGATATTGTTTTGTTTTTGTTACAAGGCAAAATTAGAGAGCACATTAGAATAGAACACTAACACCATAAAACATAACTGCAGTGTTTAGCCAGTTATTGAAAGAGATTGTGTTTGGATTAATTAGAGGGAGACTGTGCCTTAGTTCTGCTTTCTGCACTTTGTGTAAAGAACTCCTCCTTCTCAAACAGCTCTGCACTGCTTAGTGCAGGTTCAGCGATGCTATACCTTTCCCAGCTTAACCTCAGATGTTTATCAGGGATAGAGAGAGACAGAAAAAAGAATGCAATGAAGACTAGACCTTTGTGTGGCTCCTTCATTCAGTCTCTGTGATATATGATCTTGTCTAAAACTCACATCCAGTCTAAGTGGCTGGGAATTATTGTATACATATAATTAGAAACCTTTTTTTTTGTTAATATTATTGCTTAAAGTATAAAAATACAGAGTGAGTAAACATTTATGAACTATAGAAAGTTCAGCTGTCTAGTTGTTTTACTCTTACGTGTTATGCTTGTTTTAAATGGCATCCATGTTTGTTCAGATACTTAATTTCTTCCTCTTTTCCTTCCTGTATTGTGTGTGCATGTGTCGGGGTGTTGTATCATGAGTAAAAAAAAAAAAATAGCAAGCAGATCTATAATCTCTATTCAGCAGAGGAGCGCGAGTATTATGAAAGTTAATACAAGAGAATATAGATGTACTGTATACTGGCTTACAAACACACACACACACACAATGCCACAGTCATTCCCTCCTTAGCTATAATGAGATGTTTTTTGTTGGACTGTTTAGAGTAGTGTTCCTCAGAAATCCCGCCTATTGTTTTTTTGGAGTTTTGGATGTCCATGGATGTTTATGGATGTTTACTGTGGCCTTTCTCTCTCAGATCCAAATTCACCACAATATTCTTCTCTTTAATTTGCTGGTTTCTGAGTTTTTTTTTTTTTTTTTGGTTTATTGTTTCTCATTGTCTCTTTCTCTTTATTCTGACAGTCAGGTAATGTTTTAGACTTTACAAAGTTGTTTACAAGAGACGAGTATGTCCCTTAACAGAGAAAATGTAAAATAAAATAAAATAATAAAATAAAATGATAAATATCTTGTGAACTTCACCACAGGTGACCTTTAATGAAATGGGTACATAACTGTATGTGTGATGTTCTATTAATATCCATTAGTGTAAAAGCAAATTGATAAATGCCATTTTAACCCTACTAACTGCTTAATATTTATTTTAGACTTTGACTTTTAGTTGCTTTGCACTCTGATCTTCTTCCCTCATTTGAAAAAGTCAAAAGTGCTTTGTTTTTAAAAAATGGGATAGAAAATTTGATGGGAAATGAAAGCCCATAAGATGGCTTGATTCCGATTTTGTTTTTCTGCACAAGTGCAATCCAATCGCAATCGCTTCCTTCCTCTTGTGCCCAGGGCATTATTGGGAGAGCGAATGCAATTTGAATGCCTGCTGCAAGAATCTTCCATTATATCAGATGATAGCCAGGAGCTGTTGATGTATTCACTTTTATGTGTTTACTTATTTGTCTGAGTTTGTGTGTGCGTTGGCTGAAGTGTGTATGTGTTGTAGTGACAGTGGTTTAGAGCATCAGCGGTTTCCCTCGCTAAACCAGTGTGGTTTGGGCCGGGCTGCAACTGCATACCTAATAAGTTTTACTGCTGAGGTCTGCCAGCGGCTGCATCCCCCAAACGAGAGCTGACACACACACACTGAAATCCCATCTGCTTTGAATGATGGGAGAGGGCAGTCTTTTTAAAGGTACTCCATTGCCCCCCAGTAGTCTGGCCCTAAAGGTGACACCTCAACACCTTTGTCTCCTAATCATCTCTGGCCCTCTGACCTCAGGGGGACAGCACAGGGAGCATGGCTCTTTGAGGGGAGCCATCACTGTGTATAAGTGAGCACTAAACCCCAGTCGGGGCCCCTGGGAAGGACATGTTTGAAAATATTTTTAAATATTTAATAAAAAATAATAAAAAAAAGTTGGAGTAAATCACGAGAAAAGCACAATATATCAATTTGTGTCATTCTTGATGAGATTAGGGTATGTGGGCCAGTGGCTGGGCCAGTAATAAACACATCAGAGATCTAGTTCAAAATGTTTGTACCAATATTATATGTGGAGCACGGGTATATTTGCAACAATAGCCAAAAATACATTGTATGGGTCAAAATGATCAATTTTTCTTTTATGCCAAAAATCATTAGGATATAAAGTAAAGATCATGTGGCATGAAGATATTTTGTAAATTTCCTACTGTAAATATATTTTTAAAAAATAATTTAGTAATACACATTTCTAAGAGCATCATTTGGACAACTTTAACAGTGATTTTCTCAGTATTTTGATCTTTTTTGCATCCCCAGTTTCCAGATTTTCAAATAGTTGTATCTCAGCCAAATATTGTCCTATTCTAACAAACCACACTTCAGTGGAAAACTTCAGCTTTCAGATGATGCATAAATCTCAGTTTCAAAAAACTGACCCTTATGACTGGTTTTGTGGTCTGAGGTCACATATTTGTATTCATGTTGGTTTCAAGGATAACACTTTACTATAAGGTGTCATTTGTTAACATTAGTTAATGTATTAACTAACATGAACACAGTTGTTCATTGTTTGTTCATGTTAGTTCACCTTGTGATTTTAATAATGCATTAATAAATGCTGAAATTAACATTAACTAAAATTAAAAATGCTGTAGAAGTATTGCTTTCTTAGTTCATGTTAACTAATGTAGTTAACTAATGTTAACTACTGAACCTTATTGTTAAGTGTTACCGTTTCATGCAGTGGTGAAAAACAGGAATTGTATTACAGTATTTTGTTTTGATGGTGCTAGAAATGTCAAGCTGTGTTAAAAGCTATGTTAAAAGTTTTTTATTCTCTATCTATCTATCTATCTATCTATCTATCTATCTATCTATCTATCTATCTATCTATCTATCTATATAATATATAAAAATAGAATATATATAATATATTCTATTTTTTTTTAATATAAGTTTTGATTTTCAATTCCATTTGACTTCCATTGGATTTTAAAAACATACTAACTTTAACACATTTATGATGGTTTATCTTTTCCCATTTATTTATTTATTTATTTATTTATTTTTGCATATTAATTTTACTTTTTTTTTAAATGATTTATTATATTATAAAATGCTTCAGTGTGTTTTAATGAAACCATAAGATATGACAAATCTCAGCCTTTCATTCTCAGCCTCTGTACTGTTACGCCACCTAGACATTTTTACTCCAAAGTCCTATTAATGTTATTGTATGATGTATATTAATAGGAATTTAATAGATTCACTTTGTTAAATGCACATGAAAACAGCAAGCTCGCCATTTAACAATGCCAAGTTTGCTACAAATTCTCTACCCTGGACAACTGGACACCACTGGAATAACAAACGTTGTATATCTTGATTGAACTGTGAGCGTGAAAACAGGCATGGTCAACTGACGAGATAAACTGGACGTCTAGGGTGAAGCTCGTCAGCGTCAAGAGCTGTTAGAACAGAACAGAGCAGTATTAGGCTCTGATGATAGAGCCCTGTTACTCCGTGGCGCTATCACGTTTCAGAACATGAGAAAAATAACATTTTAGCAAGGGGGTCAGGTGGAGAAATGGCACCTCTAAATGAGGGTTAAGGCCCTATCATTGTCTGTTATAACGCAGTCTCTCCCTTCTCAAATAATAGCACTGACCTTCGGCGGGCTCTGGGCCTGTTAGGGCTCTTGGCGGTGGAGAGAATCCATTCACAGGGGCTGCTCCGAGCAGCACCGCTCCAAATGGCTTTTTCTTCCCCCGCACAATCAGCTGAAACAGCTGCTGAATGAAAACACTGATTACATAAGAAAGGTCCTCTACTGGAGATAAGACATCCACCTGAAGACGAAGGACATCATTCGCTGTCTTCATCTCTCCTTTTCTGTCTTTCTCTCTTCTTGCTCTTTCCTTTCAGCCCTTATCTCCCCTTTTTTATTCAGTCACACAACCTTTTCTCTCTGTTTTCTTTTTTCTAACTCTGCGACTGAGAACTTGATTTGAAATATGTCAGTAGACTAGATTAATATGTAAATGTCTGTACATTTTTTAATTATGTAAGATTAACAGAAACTCTGAATAATCCTTCAGGGAGCAGCTTAGCGTTTCATGTGAAGCACTTATTTCACTGATTCTCTTTCTTTTTTCCTTACACTTGCTGCTTTCTTTTCCTCATTTCCCTTTTTGTTTTTCTTTATCTCATTTTCTTATGCAATGCAGACCAAGGAAATATCTCGACGATGTACCATGTTTGGAATTGAACAACGTCCTAAATAAAGAATGACATCCATAATACATTTGAGAATGAAAAATAGAGCCTTATTTCCCTTGTGTGTGTGCAGCATATATGACAGTAAAGAACAGTTCTATTGATCTGGAGTTTCATTAGGTGAAAGCACCTCGCTCACTGTGAAAGAACAACTAAACCTCTATCAGCATTACAGAGCAAAGCACAGACGGGAGGCATTTGAAAAATATATATGCCATTTAAGTAATTATTTAAACGCACCTCGCAGAATGCAAATGAATTGGTTCCTGCAAGCGGCTAATTTTAATGACTGCAGATCACATCCTATTGCTTGATTGAGTCTGAGTGGAATGGCAGACTGAAACATAAACACACAGCTGTGCTGACAGTGTTCACAGGGACAGTCTGAGCAAAAAGGAGGTGCTTCTTTCCCGGGTCATATTATTGTGACGGAGCGTACAGCACAGTGCCGCTTTGTGGTGTGGAGGAAAAGTGCTGTGGAGCTCTTGCTTTCTGAACCACAGAAGCCTGTTGGGATTTATTAAACCGATTCAAACAGATATGATATTTACAGCATTGGTTGTAAGATATTTGTTATTGTTCTTGCTAAATATTAATTGTTATACAATATTATTTTGAATGGCATTTGTGGTAAATATAAATGAATGTATTATTTAACAAATGATTCAATCTTTTTATAGCTCATATGGAATACAGTTTTAAAAAGCTTTCCAAGTCAGAAGCTATCAGAGGGGGGCAGACAACCTCTTCCTAATGTAGTTAGGAAATAATTTTGCTTATGTGCATAAAATAAGTCTTTTATTATTATTGGCAAAATGGGGAGTTGTAGAAGTTTTGGCGAGCTGCGATTAAGCGGATATATTACCTTCACAATCTTGCAAGACTTATTCAAGCACCCTGTTCCTGCCGTGAAGTGTTCTGGAGATAAGAGGAGGATGCCAGGTCTCATCAATGGAAGCACTTATCTGAAGAGGAAGAGGGAGTGAGATTGAGCTTCAATCCACGATTGTGTATTATCTTAAACGCTTTGAGGTATTTTCTATAAGAGCAACTCGACTGCTTAGGAATGCTTTTTATGTTTTGCCTGGGAGCTTCTCAGAGTTTGAGGCGAAAACAAACACGTGTGCAGATTAAAAAATTAAATGATTTTTTTTTACCGGTGACCTGATTTTCTAATCTACAAACAATGCTTTCCACAGTTTTTTCTTAAATAAAAAATACAAAATTATTAAGTATCTGATTTGTTACTATAAATACAATAGCTAAAGTAAGCCATCTCATGGAGAAGTCTATGCCTATTCCAACAATATGCTCTTTTCACACAAGCTTAACTTTTGCCCTCTTTTCTCTTGTTGGAAAATGATCTGGAGGTGTAATCTTAAGCAGTCCTACAGATTAGGAAGCGAACGAGTTAGTGAAACTCTCGCAGAACTTATTTAGTCTGATTTGTTTATCTCGAAAGGGAAGCGAAATTTTCCCGATAAGCATTCCCTGTCGGAATCCGCTTAATTCACTGTAAAAGCACAAAGAATGGGGAGTGTTTTTAATGCTGGGACAAACCGACTGCAGGGTGCAGATCACACACTACCTGAGCCACAGAGATTACACTATTGTGCAGAGGGAATGTTATCACAGGCATGCCAAGCGCAGACTCCCCTGTGTAACGGCAGCATGCGAACAGGACCCTCGCAAATGCTTCAAGAATACAGTTTGCTCACAGGATTTATCTATTTCATGTCCTTTTAGACTCAAATCAAAAGGTGACCCCTGTATCACTGATATATTTGGATGTACTCCCAGTGCCAGTCTCATATATCTGGCTGTGTTTTCCTCTACTCCGGCCTACAATAGGGACGTATCACACAAAAGCCTCTGAAGAGACTAAACTGAAATGTAAAAGCAATAAAACACATGCAAAACATAATGGCAATGTGTAATTCATTGAACACGGAGCCAGTGTGGCCGGGGTTAGACCACCACCCAGCAGTCCTGGCTTAAACTATCACATAAACATCAGCAATCCTCAAAACCAGAGAACAGAGAATGTGGGAAACCACTGCTGCATGCTAGGGATTTACTTTGGTCTTAGTGGCATAAATGCTGGAAATATGTCACTCTAATGATATTAGACTCTAAAAGAGAAGAAGAGCTAGACTTTGCAATGAAATATTAAAGGGAAATCTGTCATTGCTTGCTTACCCTCATGTCGTTCCAAACCTGTATGAGCTGGAACATAAAAAAAAGATACATATGTGTATGAGCAATATCACACTTGTAGCTGTGCAATATGGCCGTAAGCACGAGGCCACAAACATTGAAGCAAATTTTTACCTAGGTGTTATCTTTTTTTTATAACGAACCTCATGTTTGAAGTCTAAACAAGTACATTCTTGCTTAAAAACTCTTAAAACTACATTCCGTGATACAAAAACTTTTTTATTGATAAGATTATAATGGATCTGGACGTCCACCATGACACTCGCTAATATACAACAAGTGGAGTGATACGAATGGTGAAATGGATGGAGTTCTGATATCACTAGAATATTGCACTCCTCTCAGCCAATCAGATTTGAGGACTGGAAAAAACTGTTATATATGGACCTTCTCCTGAGTAAACGATGAGCGCCGCCATTGCGAATTCTAACTTCGATTGGATGCTCTTCTGTTCCAGTTTCCATAGAAAATTCAAATAGCATCCATCTGTTTCTAACAGCTCCGTGTCATCTACACACTCATTAAACTTTGAGGAGTGAGGCACTGACAAATGACATTGCGACATTGCAAAGTGATGGCGCTATGAAGTTGTGTGTATTTCAAAAACATTTTACTAGGTTTTACATTAGATTATCAGATCGGAATATATGCTAAGTTGACTAGAAACACTGGAGACTGGAAATGCAAAGCATTCTTCAGGTTAAAAGTCCTTTTAACTTGACTTCCAGGACTTTCAGGAAAAGCATCTATACATTCTTTTTTTTTCTTCTATTTTTTTAAGAATATACACTACTAGTCAAAAGTTTATGAACAGTAGGATTTTTTATGTTTTTTTTTTTTTAAAGAAGCCTCTTCTGCTTACCAAACCTACATTTATTTAATCAAAAGTACAGCAAAAAGAGTAACATTTTAAAATATTTTTACCATTTAAAATAACTGATTTGAATTTGAAATTTGAATATATTTTAAAATGTAATTTATTCCTGTGATTCTAAAGCTGATTTTTATTTTTTATTTTTTTGCATTTCATTCTAATATTCTGATTTGCTGCTCATTTATTATTATTATGTTGGAAACAGTAGAGTAGAATTTTTTCAGGTTTCTTTGATGAATAGAAAGTTCAGAATACCAGCCTTTATCTGAAATAGAAATCTTTTGTAACATTATGAATGTCTTAATCATCATTTTTGATCAGTTTAATGTATGCTTGGTAAATAAAAGTATTCATTTATATAATTTCTTTACCAAAAAATAAATAAATAAATAAAACAAAATATACTGACAAAAGCTTTTTATTTAAGATAAATGCTGATCTCTGGATCTTTCTATTCAAAGAATTTTGAAGAAAAAAAAGAAAAAGAAAAATGAACTTAACTGTTTTAAATAATAATAATAATAATAAATAAATAAATAAATGTTTCTTGAACAGAAAATCAGTCTATTAGAATGATTTCTAAAGGATCATGTGACAATGAAGACTGGAGTAATGATGCTGAAAATTTAGGTTTGATCACAGGAATAAATTGCATTTTAAAATATATTCAAATAGAAAACAGTTATTTTAAATTATTCAAAATTGTACAGTTTATAATGTACTTTGGATCAAATAAATGCAGGCTTGGTGACCAAAAGAGACTTCTTTAAAAAACATTTAAAAAAATCAAGACTTTTGACTGGTAGTGTATATTAATTTTTCATAAGAAAGGAAATCATTAAATTTTGGCATGACATGAGGGTGTGTAAACAATCACAGATTTTTCATTTTTGGGTGAACGGCCCCTTTAAGAAAAAGTTGACTACAGCAGCACTTTTTTCCTTTCTGAAATGACATCTCTGTTAAATTTTGGCGCATCCAAAAAGTTATCTTTGTTCTGTATTGCTGTGTTTATAACATCATTATTGTGGTTGACATTTTAGTGTGGATGCCTGAGGAACGGTGAGGCGGTACGGCAGAACACTGTTTCCTGGCTAAGCTGCTGTGTCTGCACTCTGACTGCGTTCCTGCTATTACATAATTAAATTTGGACTTGGATGGCGCTTTTTAAGAGATTATGGCAGCATATGTTGCTTGAAAATGTGCCAGGCTCTCAAATACAGAGAGAGAGAGAGAGTGAGCGAGTTTATTGAAAATCGGAATACACTTTGGTGCCAATAGTTAATGAATTGGTGTTATGATCTCAGGCCAAAGGATGCTGGTGCGCTATAAATTAGAATAAAGTCTGGGTGGGAAAAATAAATAAATCTGCGTATCAAAGTGTCAAGGCTTTATATTGCGTATTCAATGGATTTATGTAGCTCTGAACAGGCACATTTTGTGCCCACTTTATCTTAGAACGAGAGTGACGCTGTGTTGTTGTTGTGTGTGAAAACGTCGCTACCGTACAAGCTTCATCCCATGCTCCTCCTCCATACCCACACATGCACAAATATATTCCAGGGTGTTCCTTCCTTCCCTTTGATACATTGCCCCTGTCATTCCGCAGGCCAAATATATCATCTCCCTCTCCGCTCAAAGCCGTCCGGGGTCCGTTAAGGTTTAAGCGGTTATTCCAGTCATTATTGGCCATTAAATCCAGCGTGGGTCGTAAAGGCCCTGCCAGTCCGCTGTCTGCTGTAGAGGTCAGGTGCCCCGTGCTACTTTACGAGCTCTCTCGTGCATCAGAGAGTCCCCGTGAAGTTCCGCACCTCACCACCGCCTCGACGGATAGATAGGCCACAGCCTGCCATCCATTACCCCTGTCAGTGGCTTCGTTTGTCAGCTGTTATAGCTCTCCGTCTCTACTGCTCTCGGCCCGGCCCTGATGCCTGGCCTGATTTAAACCTCGCTATCATGCGAAGTGACTCGTGTCTCTGTCGCTCTCATTACACCGAGCCCAGCTATGACAATGCAGACGGTTAGTGTCTCCTTTTCTCTCCTTCCGTCACATTTACAGCGTGTTTCTAGAAATTGGCCTTTTTTACAATCCCTGTGAGCGAGCGAGTCATTTCAGAGGCTCTCTGTTGTGTCCTCTTGCTGAGACAGGGGAAAAATAATTGAGTTTATCTTCGGGTTTTAAGGGAGACTGACACACTGGGTTTTATTTGACTTTTTTAAAGAGATCTGCCCTTATGGGAGGTATTAAAGTCTCTGATTCTGGTCGTTAGACGCCGCCACAAGGGTGATTACTTAAAGCTGATAGGAACCAGATTATTACTTCACTTATACTGATATACAGCCATACACACAGGACAAATTCACATTTTATGAAGCTGCACTGGAATTCGTCTCTGATGAAAATTGCTTTTATCCGAGCGAGGGAAAGAATGAAAGGATGACACAGTGGTCTGTGTGCAGTAATCCTCTCTGTCTCTGGCTCTCCATCACTTTCTTACCATCTCTCTTGCTTCTCTCCTGAAAAAGTAAAATTCATTTTCCAGGCAATTATTGAGGTCTTACTTTTAAGGGGGCTCCATGTCTGCTGAATTTTTAATGTTTTGCTTTGTTGTTTTTTTAATGATGATTTTTCTTTAAATTTAAGTGTCATGTACACATCTACCCAAAAGTTTGGTCAGTTTTTATTTTTTATTTTATACTGTCATTCAGCAAGAATGATTTAATTGATTAACGTGACAGTAAAGGCATTTATAAATGTCAAATAAATGCTGTTCTTTTGTTCTTTTGAACTTTCTATTCATTAAAGAATCCTGAATAAAAATGTATCACTGTTTTCGCAAAAATATTAAGCAGCTTAACTGTTCTCAACATTTATAGGAATAAGAAATGTTACCTGAGCACCAAATCAGCATATTAGAATGATTTCTGAAGTAGTGGATATTGAACATTTTGCTATCACTGGAATAAATTTCATTTTAAAGGGGTCATCGGATGCAAAACTCACTTGTACATGTTGTTTGAACATAAATGTGTGTTAGCAGTGAGTGAACACAACCACCCTATAGAGATTTAAAAGATTTTTAAATCTCTATAAATAATATCCCCTTTTTCAAATCAAGCCATTCTTAGATTCTTGGCTATGTGAAGTCACGTAGCCTAAGGCCACTCCCATGATAGTTGATTGACATGGCCATCTTACAGTCTGACCGCCATTGTTTCAATGCCAGAGCAGGGACGTAGACAAGAATGGCTCATAAGCAATTGAGGTGTTTTGTTGTTGGATATAATATGATCATAGCTGAGTGGTTGAAGATGCAGAGGATTACCGTTACTACTTTCGTTTTTGAAGGGAATGCGCCGATCCCCGATCTACCTAAATGCATCTATGTTCATGTGAATAATTCATGATCTAGCTACACCTTTAATGAATCTTTGCAAATCGCCTTTCCTAATAATGTGCTAGTTAGTATGTTTTGCTGCTAAATGCAGATTATTATATTGTTATAGACTTTTCATTAAGACCCTAAATGTTATAGACTTTTCATTAATGTTATTATGTTATAGACTGTTATAGACTTTTCATTAAGACCCTAAAGAATCATATCAACTTGTGGAAAATGGCCATCCGATGACTCTTTTAAAGTATATTCAAATAGAAAACAGTTCTTTTAACCTATAATAATATTTTGTACTGTTTTTTTTTTCCTTAAATTTTTTCATCAATAAATCCAGCTTTTATGAACATAAAATCCGATCTTAAACTTTTGAACGGTATGTCTTTGAAAAGGCAAAAAGAAAGCACCAACATAAGTCCAGAATTGTAATACGCACTGAACTCATTATAGTTTAATTTCAGAACCTTCAAATATTACTTCGGTATGTTTCTCAAACATTTTTTCCCTTAATGGACACATAAAGACACAGAAGTTTTACTAAAAATATTTACTGTTGCCGGAAAGAAACATACAATGTTTTCAACAGTGAATCATACATTCCATGTTCTGTGAGGTCTGTATGAAACTGTTTAGTTTCAAAAGATTTAGCAATAAATAAAGCAGTTATATAACCATTCAATTTCCTGTCACATACAGAATCAGAACAGTGTCGTTTAGGCCTGACGCATGGCCTGATGCTAAAAAGAGTATGTGTAAGTGACATTTGTGTGGGGGTGTATGTGTACAGGCGCAACGCACATGGCAGGAAACTGTCCTTGTGTGCTTTCGCTTTGCCCTCTTCCCTTAATTTGCCTGCTGAGGAGCATCACGGCGGCAACACAGTGATGACATCACGCAGCTGGCTGCGTTTGATGTGTCAGTCCTGAAGGAACCACTTATAGCAATTAGGATATCCTTGAACAAGCGTTTGTGAAACATTGGCTGGTTTTTGGCATTTGCCTCCTGTTTCTGCCTGCTAACTAGCAGGGTTTGATCTGTGATAATTACCCTCCCACCAGCTTCTTCACTCTGACAGTCCTCTTCCCCTGAGAGCCCTATACGCCCAGGCTACTCACTGATTGCATCAAAGTGACAGAAATTGCAACATCAAAAATAATAACTGATATTCCTCTGGCTTTGCCAGCCTTTGAATATTTCCTTTTAAATGCTTTCTAATTTGTGTCTCGCACACTGCAAGTGTGTGCGCGCAGAGCTTAAAGCAAATAAAAGCAGCGATAGGGCATTCATTATTGAACTATTATTTACATATGGCAGACTATTCTGTCTGAACTCAGATGAAATGGAGATTTTCTAAGGCATTTCTTCACCACTCTGAGTCGTGCACTCTCTTTATCGCTCCCTCTTTCTTCTTTTAGTCATCTCTTTCTTCGTAGAGTCTGTTTCCCTCCCTGTGTCGCGCACTCACGAGGAGTTTCTAGGTGGAGACGCGTTTGACTGGTAGCGTGGATGATCAGCGTCATTTGACTGAAATACGCAAACGAGATGTAATGACGAATTCGTATGTAAACAGAGACAAATCAAGGGATAAACATAAGGAAAGGGTGCTGTTTTTCCTGGCTCCATATTAACAAAACTTTGCAAAGGTGACCACGAGGCAAAAGCCATTAGCATTCACCTGCTGCAGCACACACATCTTCTCATCCTCCAACATCTTGTCCTGTGTTGACCTTGCATGAGGATACATTAATAGCATTTATAATATATAATATCTGTCTTGTTCACATCGTGTTCTCACTACCGGGGAGTCGGTAAGGCTCTCGGCTGTAATTACCGGCCGTAGGAAGTATAATTTGCAATGTCTCACATGCATGGCTGTCTCAACACAGATCATTTGCATTAGACAGTGCAGAACCCCAGGTAGGGCTCTGTGCGAACGGTCCCGGCTCGAGATTAAAAAGGACAAGTGTGCGTTCAGACAGCCAATTGAGAGCGACAGTCAGCCAAGGTTTCACCAGGATGAGTGTAAAATCATCAGCGGTGCCACGGGCGGCCGGCAAGCCTCTTTAGCGGAATGAATTAAGAGTGTGTGTAGAACAGAGCCGGTTTCAGCACTGACAAATGCTGATTTCCCTTGAGGTGCCTGAAAAGATCTGACCTAGTCAGTGTTTAAAACCATACAAAGAAGATGATAAATGTGGTACTAATGAGACTTCACAATTTCTCGTTCCGCTTTGCTTTGCTCATTTTGTTTTCTCTCGTTTTCTCTTTCCCCTCCCTCTCTTTCTCCATCTAGGCTTGTGATCTCAGAGCGAGAGAGAGAGAGAGAGCGTGAGAGAGAAAGCATATCCTTTACATGCTGAGTAGATTATAGGGAAATTAAAATCAAACACACAATCTCATTGTTCTGCAAATTCTGCTGCTCTAAAACCTCCGTAATCTAAAATCCTGCATCCAAAATCCACCCTGTCAGCATTTATAGATATTATACTGATCCGAATATTCTTTGCTTTCATGCCTCGTGTCTTTTGTTCTCTCGCTTATAGGAGAGGAGCGAGCATTTCCTGATACGCGCAGACAAAGTGTGGCGCTTTGAAAGCTGTTTAACACTGATTGGAGGCCTTTCTGCTCTCAGCCAGAGAGAATACCTCTTCAGGTGCCGGTGTCGAGCATCTCTGATACACGCTGCGCCTCCTCCGTGCTACGAGACCCTCCCCTGATCAATCAAGGTTGACAGAGAAGGCCTTTGTGCGACGCTCCGAGGAACAGATGTCTGCCTGAGAGAGCGGTTCACCTGGAGCCGCGCTGGATTACCCGTGGCCTCGCTTTGATGGATTAGCATGTACGGAAATTGCCCGATTATTGATATGAAAATATTTGCAAACGAGGGAAAACCGGTGATGTGAGGGGGTGAGGGGCGCGACGCTAAGAGTGCTTATCAGCCTTCCTTCCAACCTTGTCCCTCGCTTCCTACAGAAAGGGGAAAAAAGAAGAGGGGTAGAAAAGACAGATGAGGGCACGGGGAGGAGAAAGAGAGCTGGTGTGTGTCAGCGTGGCAGTATTCAGCTGCCCTTCATGAAATATTGTTCACCATTATATTAACAGAGCTGAGTGGAGAGAGATAAGAGAGCTTCTGAAATAGTAAGCAGAATGTCCTGAGGAGATATTTCAATCTTTATTCTCTGTCGCTCTCTCTCTCTCTTTCTCTTCCTCTCACCCCATCTTTTTCTTTCATTTAGGGCAATGGGTGAATGTGAAATGTGCCGAGACCTTTATAAATGAAGACAGGGCCGGAGAAGTGATGACATCATCAACTCCCACATAATTGCTTGATTTGTCAGTCTGTAAAAGAAGAGGATCTGTATTTTCGGCAGGGTGGCAAGAGGGGGGGTGGTGGGTTTCCCTTTAGGATCACCGGCTACGCAGCCTCTCCTCACTTCCATTACATTTTCTTAACTAGCCACAGAGAAAAGGCAGAGGGTTTGCACGCCCGCAAAAAATTATGTTGATCTTATGCATAATTATACAGCGTGCGTCAAGGCGTACAAATTTATATAACTTAAATTACACATTCGGGAGTGAGATCAACCAGTGAAAGGCTCACCATTTCAGTCTGTTTGACCTTTTGGAGAGGTGATAGCATAACACACCAGGCTGTGGTGGATGGAGAGAGAGGGAGAGGAAGAGGATAAGAAAGAAAGATAAAAAGGAAAACTTAAAAGAGTATTTTAAAGCAGCAGTTGCAACTTCCATGACAAATATACACTCTTAAAAATAAAGGTGCTTTAAAAGGTTCTTTACAGTTATGCCATAGAAGAATCATTTTTGGTTCCACAAAGAACCATTCAGTCAAAGCTTCTTTAAAGAACCATCTCTTTCTTACTTTTTTATCTGAAGAACCTTTTTTGCCACAAAGAAACTTTTGTGAAATAGAAAGGTTCTTCAGGATCTTTAATGAAATATATATATAAATGAAATGTAAAAAAGTTTTTAAAAAATGATTTATATCACTTTTATATTCAGTCAAAATCATCAGCAACGCAACTATCACGTTCAAGGCCCAAAAAGGTAGTAAAGACATTGTTAAAATAGTCCATGTGACATCAGTGGTTAAACCTTAGTTTTATGAAGCTACAAGAATACTTTTTATGTGCAAACAAAAATAATGTCATATTCAACAATTTCTTCTCTTGTTCAATGTGCTCTCGCAACAGTACCACAACGCATACTTGTGCATTCCTCTGCCTGCAAACAAGGCGCAGCAGTTGTGTTGCTGTCTATTCATGGTCGGAAAGCTCTCAGATGTCATCAAAAATATCTTAATTTGTGTTCCGAAGACGAACGAAGGCCTTACGGGTTTGTAACGACATGAGGGTGAGTAATTAATGACAGAATTTTCATTTTTGGGTGAATTATACCTTTAAGTTAATCTGCATATAGGTGTTCTGCACAAAAATGTTTTGAGATGACAAGAGGATATATATGTGACTGTCTAAAGTATTATTATCAGACTTGCTAGTCTTTTAATGGTTTGACTGATATTGATTCACATATCAGCCTCGCTGAAATCAGTACTACAGACCGCCATTACATGCAGATGTCCATATGCTGAATTGCCTCTTATCGACCAACTAGATGCTGATTTCCAGATGAGGGACTAGACTCTCACCCAGACTCGATCCTTACATACACACATACACACATCTCAGAGCTATCCACAGGTTAATGAAAACAGCGTGTGTGCAGCGTGAACTCCAGAGGCAGGGTGACAAACACTGGTAACGCAAAAAGCGTGTGTTTTACAATTTCCCCTTCCTCGTAAAGGTCTGCTCGTAAAACTGAGAATTTACGCCCTTCATTAGAGCTAATACAATGCACATAACTCTAATGCACAACAATTGGGATAGCCATAAAGTAACTGCTTTATACCTCCTCAAAACTCTGACTCCTCAGTGACCCTCGGCTGGCCACAGTCAGGGCAGATAGATTTACAGCGAGCCGCTATTCTGCCTGATAGACCTCTGCCTTTTTAGGGAATTAGAAGTGCCAAAATGTAAAATGATTTAGATATTTATTTTGTGTACTCTTGTCAAAAAATATAAGTCTCCAAAGCACTATTTACAATTTGCAACTCAAGATATTTTGCCGAGGACACGGGTTTGATTTACGGCTAAGCTCAGTTTTATAACCAGACACGAGGTTAAAAAGAAAGGCTGTTTTTATTTCAGCTGTAACTAGTCTGAAACTCCACTTTGGCTGAAATATTGAGTGTGAGTTACATTAAGGTTCAAGTCAAGAGTCAGTTACTTCATCAGTTACTTCTCTCAGCCCTTCTTCCCGTAATAATTATGGGTAACTTTAGTCCTGGACAGCGCTTGGACTTCTTAAAACATTTCCTGGTGTCACTCTGCTTCAGTGTAATTGATAAACCATATGAACTGTCATACATTCATATGTTTCAGGCCAACCTTGTCCTGACATTTGGCCTCTTCTGGTTTCTTTCATGGCATGTCAGTGTCCTACTGTTGAACACGAAAACTTGTTCTTTTTTTCACTACCACTCATAATGACGTGTATAACCTTGAAGGCTGTGAAAATAACTGTTTCCAGGTCTCTGAAGGCCCTATACCCTTCTGCACATACGAAGTGCAAATGAGTTTGGTGTACTAAAGCCCTGGATAATGTAGATGATCCCATGAGTCCACATAGTGTGTATATACTGAGAGGAACAGGGGGAAAGAGAGAACGAGACTGTGTGCTATCAATGTCAGGTTGTGAAATTTAACGTGAGGGAACTTTAGCCAGGAAAATAATTCGGCGTAATGGCCGGGTGGAGAAGAAGGCACAAACACCTCACTTTGTATTTGCGGTTCAGTTTGACATCATTGTTGCATTTATAGCAATCCGTATTCGTGTGCGTCAGACTGTAGGTGTGTGTGCGTGTGTGTTCTTGCTCGCAAACCGCAATTGTCACGTCACACTCGACATGTTTCCTGTGATCTTTCACGCTGATTGCGAGAATGTTGCGCAGAGGGCATCGGAACATGTCAATGGTTTGCGTAAAGTTATGTGTTATTCTTTTGTTTGACATTTTATTCCTATTTGAAGTTCAAGCACTTTTCTGACCTTGTGCTAGGAAACAGGCTGTTCCACACAGTCGATCTATCTTTATCTATGTTGTTTTTGAAGGGATAAGCTCTATAAAGACACCTTTTCCTTTCTATTTTCAACCATGTGTGTTTCCATTTCAAAAAGGGTATTTGTATCCATCCGAACATAAAGGGAGTATCCCCACCTACCTGAGGGGTGTAACAGGGATCGTAGGTCGGTCAGTTCCTCTCAGCTCCCCCTTTTAGAGCTCCAGATCTCCCACAGCTCCTCACAGAGGTAAAGAGTATTTATGTTGTAAATGATAGCTTGTACAAGCCAAAAATGAGTTTTGTTTTAAATAGAGTGAGAAAGTGCTATGAATGAGTTAGAAAAGAATAATGAGAGACACAGGAATAAAAAAAAAATGATGCAAACATGTTGGTAATATTTTGTTAGCAGCACACCCACAAAAAACAACAACAACAACAACAAAAAAAAAAAAACAGATACACTGTCAAGTTTTCATCCATATATTTTACGTAAAGAAAAAAAAGAAAGACAGAAAAAGAAAGAAAGAAAGAAAGAATACTCACACTCTTGAGGTGATTACTTCTGCTATTTGGTAACAATTGGTAATTGATCATTTAAACTATTTGATAGCAAATAGTTTACCATACGTTTATAAAACTGCGTGTAATCATTACACATATATACATTTACATTATATTGCATTTTATAAAAGAGCCACAGAGACTTCAGCGTCCATTTTGTAAGTTCGCAAAAGTGACAGTATTAAAAATGTGATATTCTATTTTTTTTTCTTTGTATAAATTAATTCACAGCTTGAATGGAACGTGCTGTCTAATCGTGACTGTATCCATCAATCTCTGTGTTTGTGTGCTTACATGTGTGCTTATATGTGTGTGTGTGTGTGTGTGAGTGTGTACGCTCTCTATATGTGTGGCACATGGCTGGTTAAGCAGATACAGAAACAGAAGCTTGTTTCCTAATTAAAGTGAACTGATAAAGGCAGTAGCCCAGTATAGCATGCCAGGCAGTGCCAGCCTGCTCTGCGCCTACTGATAGCGCTTTAGAGATGAAAGCTCTGTTAAAGACTGTTTAATGTCCCTCTCAAAGACCTGCTTTAGAAAATCCCCTCAGATCACACCATAGAGAACTTTTAATGGGTTCAGGATATTCAGTTCAGGGTCCCAGGAGGAGCAGAGAGAGTCTAAACTACCAGGCTTCATTAGTTTGGTAAAGGAGGACTTGATATGCATAATGCGCTGTGTCGTTATGAGAGTAAACTCTTTTTAAATACTGTCAGAACGGTCTTTGTCATCTGCAACCACTGTATTTATTCATTATTATTCATCTTGGGGATGCACGGATATTAAACTCGGCATGAAACGAAAAATCACCCTGTTTTTTTAAAGCAATCAATCTATTTTGATGTTATTGATCTTATTGCGAATGATTCGTCCATGCATATTTTCCCCTTGTAATTAAAATAATTATATATTTAATTATAACTTAAATAAATAACATGACCTTCCACTGAAACGACAGACTTCTCTCTGGTGACATACCCCTAAATCCACGCCATTCTTACTTTAGTTGATTGCCTAGCCTACATGCAATCAAAAAATGATGCGTACCACTAAGTCCCCTCCCTTTTTCTATTTCAGAGATCTGTTACACTTGGATGTCACAATACAGAAGAAAAAAATCATTGCAACTTCAAAATTCTGCTTGTTTTTCAGTAAGCTGGTAATTATAAGTAAATTAAAAAGTAAAATTAATATTTTTTAAATGCTACAAGTGAATTCAAACATAACAAAATTATAAAGTACAGTATTTAAAAATGTGTATTAATAAGATTTGCTATATTATGTTGAACAGTGTCAATGACAGTAATGGTAGGTGTAAAAATAGGTGGAAATGAGCGTGAAAATTTAAATAGCCCCTATTTATATATCCAATGTGAACATATTCATTAAAGAAATAAATTTCAGCCTGATATAGTGTACATCTTAGCTCTCAGTATAGAGATGTTAAGGTAAAGTATGTTTAGTCTGTATTCACAAAACATCACTGAATTGTTTAATATTGTAAGCAATTGTGCGTAGACGTATTCCACTTGTTATTTGTTATTTCTGAGAAGCACAACACACTTAGATGCTGTCTGTGTGTACACTCAGGGCTGGATGTCTCTATTCCGGCGATAACAAAATAAACCTCTTAATGCCACACAGCCGGACCACAGCGTCTGACATCACCACATGGGCATCAGAGCCATTCATCACTCACACAGCGCTGCTTTGACATGCTCAGAGGTCATAGAATGGATCCTAAATGATACCGTCCTGCAAGAAAGTGTTGAGAATTGCCAAGCATGTAGCAAAAGACAAACAGTTATAACGGTAGTTCACACAAATAAATTCTTCTGATGTTATTCCAAACCTGTATGACTTTCTTTTTGCGGCGCACAAAAGAAGATATTTTGAAGAATTCTGGGGTCCAAAACAATATTGTCCTATTGAAGATTTTTCAAAATATCATTTTTTTATATTCCAGAGCAGAAAGCATTTCTGATGAACTGTCCTTTTGATGATAACTGGAGAAATCTGTGCACCTAAAGGGATAGATCACCAAAAATGATAATTCTGTTATTAATTACTCACGCTCATGTCGTTCCAAACCCGTAAGACCTTTGTTCATCTTTGGAACAAAAATCAAGATATTTGAAGAAATCAGAGAGCTTTTTGACCCTGCATAGACAGCAATGAAACTACCACGTTCAAGGCCTAGAAAGGTAGTAAGGACATTGTTAAAACAGTCAATGTGACATCAGTGGTTCAACCTTAATTTTACAAAGGTATGAGAATACTTTTTGTGTGCAAAGGAAACAAAAATAACGACTTTATTCAACAATTTTTTCTCGCATTCATGAGATTACCAACAACTAATGACAGAATTTTCATTTTTGGGTGAACTATCCCTTTAAATACAGATAATGTCTAAAGCAGTACTAACTCATTGAGTGTCAATACTGATGCAATGCAGCACAGGCCAATTTCACACTCAGTGTGAGAGTGATTAATTCATACTTTAAGGACGTCTTTACAGAATGAGAGCAATTCTTTACACTATTCTTTCAATGAATCATGTGTGAGCTCCAGCCACCACTGAAATAATGATGGTATAATAGCAGCTAACGCAGAACGCCAGATTACCTCATATTTATAAATGTCTACCACAGAGCTATAATCTGCTGTGACAGAGAAACATGCGAGGAGCGCAGCAGCGACTCCTTCCATGTAATGCAACAAATGCAAGATTCCCCTGTTGTGCGTGCGCTGTGAATAACTGCGATAATCACGGGACAATGGCTTCATTTATCAAGCTAACCCAGCAGCCTTGTACAGTGTGATTAAAGTGCTTTGCATTTTCCGAGCTTATTTTAGGTTTTAGGGCAAGAGGAGACAGAAACGTGGATCATGGAAAAGAAGTGGTCAACAAGGACATAATTAGAAGATAAATTACATTCACAAGTCTGTCAGTTTTTGTTTTTATGTTTCTGTTTTTGTGTGTCAGTGGCATTGCCTCAGATAACTGAGAATAAACAGTGGGTTTGTTTTCATTTTCTAAAGGTGACTACTGTTTCCAGATGCTTGCTAAATCAGTGCATTAATGCGTATTACTGTATTCCATCGTCCGCCAGCCTCCTGACGAATGACTTCCTCTCATTGTCATGGCGACACAGTTACGCCATTCAGCTAAATGATGATAGTCTCATTCACCTCGCCAAACAATAGCCACACTGGATGTTAAATATAGATTTGATGACTGAAGGTAATTTTTCACATGGAAAATAGTGATGTGACGCTTCTGCAACTGTGTGTTTCCCATGTGTATTAGCCCTTAGTGTTGTAAACAAGGGATATGTGATGGATGGAAGTGGGGAGATTGAAAAAGAAAAAAGGAGAGAAAGGGAGGATCAGAGCTATAGCCTTCCTGTGGGAGGACAGTCATGGCCCTGAAGGGATGAGCTGGATGGAGGGATAGAAAGAACGGAAGAAGAAAAATCCCAGCTGGAATATAAGAGGTCAGGGAGGGATGGAAACTGATTCTGCATTGATTATCATAACAGATCCCACCTTTTTACCTTTTTTCTTTGTCTCTCACACCTTTGCTTCATTTGAGAGTGACGTTTCTTACTGTATCATTTTGAGTTGAGAAAGTTGGAAAGAGCTCTCAAGTTCAGACTCCTTCTGTTCTGTGTAATCAGTCCCAGTTCTGTCATTAATTACTCACCCTCATGTCGTTCCAAACCCATAAAGGCTTTGTTCATCTTCAAAACACAAATTAAGATATTTTTGATGAAATCCGAAAGCTTTCTGACCCCGCATAGACACAAGCGGTACTGCTTTGAAGGTAGTAAGGACATTGTTAAAATAGTCCATGTGACATCAGTGGTTCAACCTTAATTTTATGAAGCTAAGAAAATGCTTTTTATGTGATGAATGGAAACGAGGAGACTGAAGAAGTAAAAAGAGAAAGAGAAGATCAGAGCTACCCTTTCTGTTTTAAATGTAATCAATCCCAAGGCCTAATAAACTGAACATTAGCTTATTTTAAACATACAGAATACATTTGGAAACTACTTGTAACTACACCACATTAAATATGACATTTTAATTTTTAAATGAATAAATTATATATATTTTTTTTGTTGTTGTTGTTGAGTAAAATTTATTGGTAAATACTATTCACTTTTAGGTCACAGTTTTTAACAGCTGATATATTACTGATATACATTTATATATTGTTAGTAATTGTGACTTAAAATGCGTTTTTTTATTAAAAAGCATTTTTCCAATAAAGTGTGCACAACAAAAATGTATTCAAAATTTATTCAAAAATGTAAATTGTCAGATTTAATTCAGTGTAGGTATAGACATTCTCATAAATTAAAAATTATATATGTCCCACATAAAGACTAATTAAAAAAAAGGTAATTCAGAGTCAGTGATCTCAAACAACCTTAGATTTCACTGAAATCAGTCTCCTCTCAGGCTAAATTGTACAGAACTATGGTAAATCGCATAAAACATTAAACAGAACTGAATGCCGTTTTCATCTCCATACATGGTTATGTGCCTTTCTACGGTTTAAGAGAAGCTTTTATAGACTTTAATGACACCTTCAGACTCCCGTAAACACAGAAATAGTGGCTGATATACTGTAGTGAGCCATTTGGGAGAGAAAAGCTATTTCCTCTAACAGACTCAGACTCAGTCCTTGATTGGTTGGAGTTGTTTCATAGTTTTTTAGACAGTGATCACATTCAAGGTAGATGTGGTAGATTTAAAATATTCAAGAATATGAATGTATACAAAAGTTTGCAGTTAGCAGTTTACAAGATGTTGTAATTACAGGGACATTAAATGGCATTTATTAAAAATTAAAAGTATTTTAAAAGTACATTTTGTTATACATACTTTATTCGATTTTCAATTAATTTTAGGATGATTTTTTAGGAATTTTAGGATGAATTTCAATGATTTTTTTAACCAGCGACATCTTTAAACATGATGGCACTAGATGACAGGTTTTTACTGCTGTTTCCATGTTTTTTTAAAAGTGAAAAAGGGGCAAAACGGCAGTTGTGTGGTTTGTTTATTTTTGTATTCAACGTGTTTGTGTGGCCTGAGGCTAAAAGCCTCCATATGCATGCACTAGATATTCAAAAAGTGACAAGCATGCTCTGTAAATGCTGACACACACACACAAACATAAGACATATGCGTACACATGGCTTTGTCTCAACACGTGCATATGATACAGAGCTGTTGCAGTTGTTAAATAGTATAAAATGCACTTTCTTCATCAGCTCAACACCCAAAAAAAGTCTTCCCTGGCAATATTTTGTCTTACTAGCAAGTAGCACAAGAGGCATGAAAGCTTCCTATATAGAGAATTATAAGATGTTATGTGTGAGGCAGGCCCCCTTATTCTTCTTCTGTAAAGTTGAGATTGAGTCTTCCTCTCAGAGGGTTCAAGCTAATACATTAATTACCTCTTTCTGTCTTTTTCCTTCTCTCTGAAGTGGTGGAAGCATTCGCGGGCTGCAGGGCTGAGAGAGAGACAGATTGCAGTAGTGAGGTGTTGATAATGGGCTGGATGAATGTGTGAGCCGCAGCTAATCACCCTTATCCCAAACTCCCCCCACAGCAGATAGAGCTGTTCAACTGCCCTGACTGTGGCCCGCAAGATGGATGGCACACACGCCGCTGTCAGTACAGACCAAACACGTTCACACACACAAGACCGTCTTGACAGGGAGAGGAAAAGGAGAAGATATGGGTGAGGGAAAGTCAGGAGCATCTTAAAGTTATTGTATACAAATATGCACACTGAAACAATAGACCGTAATGCCTGCATTCACATTTAAATACGATTTCTCTCCTCGCATCCTTTCCTCTGTATTTGCGGTAATGTCTTTCTCTGTTTCTGTCTGTTTCTTTGTTCTCAGTATTCTCAATGGTCTAGCTTTTGACATGCGTGCAAATCATCAAATTACAGGGTGGCAAGCGAATACTACAGGAAAAAAACAGAAGAGAAATCTTTTTTTTTTATATTTATTGTACATAAAATGTTTGTATTTTTGCTATTTTACACAATTATTTTATTGTTTTATTTTATTTTTTATTTTATATATATATTAATATACCAACCAATCAGACAAATATTTTTCATTTATTTTTATTGATTGTTTTATTGATATTTTTAACTTCTCAAACACTTTTTGTCACTTCCACTCTCTCTCTCTCTCTCTTATTATTCTTCACTTTTAGAACCATGTTGCTCATTTGCTTTGGAGGCTTAGTTTGATACTCCAAATATGAGCAAAAGCCATTCTGCAGAACTGTGCTCTGAAGAAGACCAGGTGTAGATGGAGAACTGTGTTAATGCAAGTGGACATGCTCAGGATGAGGGCAAATGCACAAAAACAACACACACGCAGTTACTTCAGACTGGAAAATGAGATTTCATAGGCTGTTAATACTGTTGAACTGGCACAGGTGTCTCTCTGTGTATGACTGACTTGTGTTTTCATCTTTCACCACAACTGTGTTCACAAAGAAGAAAAAGAGAACAAAGAATATAGTGTTCCTGCCTGATTGTACAAGTATGAGCAATGGCTATTATGTGCTTAATGTGTATTATACAGGGCCAGCTAGTTAAACTAGTCCCCAGAAACATCTCTGGTGCAAACTAAAGAAATTAATACTTACAAAAGATTTCTATTTCAAATAAACGCTGCTCTTTTTAACTTTATATACAGTTTTATGCAAAAGTTTGGGAACCCCTTGCAGAATATGTAAAAATGTGAATAATTTTGAGGTGTTGTATTGCTGGATGTAATAATGAACATAGTGGAGATCATTTACTCCAGACATCTGAGCCGCTGAAGATGCAGTGGATTATGTTTGTTTGTGAAGGGAATGCACCTCCCGGTACAATCCATCAGAATGGGTTGATATTTGCAGAGCTCATTTTGACAAGGTAAAAAGGGTGTTGTTTTACACAACCATTGAGAATGTTTAACCAAAGTATATTATAGACTTTTCATTAAGACCCTAAAGAATCATATCAACTTGTGGAAAGTCGGCATCCGATGACCCCTTCAAAAAATAAGAGAGCTCATACAAAATGCATGTTACTTTTACTTTAGTACTGTCCTGAGTGAGATATTTTACATAAAATATGTTTACATATAGTCCACAAGACAAAAAATAGCTGAAATTAAAATAACCCCCCTGCAAAAGTTTGTGAACTCTTGGTTCTTAATACTGTGTGAGGTTACCTGGATGATCTACGACTGTTTTTTGTTTGTTTGTTTGTTTAGTGATGGTTGTTCATGAGTCCCTTGTTTGTTCTGAACAGTTAAACTGAGCACTGTTCTTCAGAAAAATCCTCCAGGTCCTGCAGATTTCAATTTCAATTTTTTTTTTTTTTTTTTCATTTAATACTGCTCTTCGGGTCCCGAGTTACTGTCATTACTGTTAGTTACTACAGCCTACAGTTTGCTAACCAGCTATGCTTTAGTCACATAAATGTATATTACCTGTTGTATGGCTGTGTAAATCCAATTAAGCTGAGTGAACTTCCAACAGTTCCAACACAGTGAAGAACTAAATCTGACCATTTTTATTTGTTTATATACACCACGCTAGAAATGAAGTAGATTGATCATTACCCTCTGATTTCCATAAGGATTTTCACAGTGTTTTGGTAGCGTGTTAATTGCTTCTCTCTATGTTTCATATGCTCATATGCCTCCCTGTTTAATTGCCCGGTATTAGCACTGTGACTTGTGCTGTTTAGCTGCACTGTCCCTGGAGTTCAGCAGGCCGGTTTTAATTAATGGAAGGTCAACACCTCAGTACACACAAACACACAGACACAAGTATAAGGGTACCTGTAACACGCTGAGGGAATCATTGACCGTTATTTAATACACACATGTACACACACAAGTACACATATATCCCTGTGCCGTATAGTACATAACACAGCATATCCTCTGAGGGAGTGAGAAAACCTCCTTTAGGTAATCTCTGAAACTGAGCTCTAATCCGTACTGTTGGTAACACACGGCCCAGAATGAAAGCCCATTAGCCCCTGAAACAGGCTCTCTCTGTTTACCTCCTTTCTTTCTGTCTGCGCAAAAGGCTTATTCTGGCTCTTCAAGACACTTCTCTTTTTTTCTCATTCTGCCTTTTCTTCATTCTTTACTGTTTGGGCTTGTTTTGCTATTTCAAAGAGACTTCTAAAAATGGCCACCACGGTTCCCTTTGTAGACGAGAGCCAGCTGCCCGTCCTGGCAGCGAGTGAGCGAGCGGCAGCCCCATCACCCCCTGTGCAGCCCAGTGTCCTCTCTTTCCTGCTCTTTCATCAGCTCAGAGGAAGAATTCCAGCTATGATGACGGCTTCACAAATGTCCCCAACTCTTCTTCTATCACTTCCACTATAAATAGGCCGGGATCAAGAATTCCACACATACCTGTACTCGCCTTTTGAAGACTGATGGGACAAATCCTTGTGTCATTAATCTCTTAGAGAGCAACCCTGGCAAGAGGTTTTACATTGCAGTTTTCTGCCACCTGTGTTCCACCCAGGTCAGACAGAAGCTTGTCAAGCGAACTGTTAACACACTGTTCCTCGTGTCCAACACATAATTGGGCCCTAAAACACACACATCCATGCATTTGAAAGTGCCCCCACCTGGGCTACTCGCTCACAGGCCTCGAAGCTGTTTTGGCTGTCATCTCACCTGCCTCTTTTTTTTGCACGTTTTCACCATTTGATGTGGTTTTAAATGTAGCACAGTAGGGCTGTATAAAAGTTTAACGCCGCAGCTAGGTCACTTCTCCTTGGGCGTGCATTGTGCTTTTTACAGTTCGCCTATTAGTCAGCTCAGCGAGGGAAAATTTCACTGCAGCTTTTCATTGATTTATGTCAGTGGCCATTAGGCCGCCGTTGCAGGTTTTAGTTTTAATAGGAACTTGCACCCGGCTGGTGTGGTGGTAAATGACCTGAGGTTATTAATTTGATGATTAATTAGGAAAGTTTGTTTCTTGTAAAGTGGCAGCGCTTCTTTAAGCTGCCCTGTAAAGTTTTATTGGAGCATACAGCTGACCTGCGATTGGAAATGTGTGTTTGAGGCACACTGACTCACCATCTCAGCTCCTGACTGCTGTTAATTTTATATCTGTCCAATAAAAAGCAGCAAGGGCTGGACTGGACTACGAGTGTGTGTGTGTGTGTGCGTGCATGTAAAAAACCTGCACATACTCACACACACAAACGTGTACAGTATTATTCCCTGCTGTTCAAAAATAGCTCAAGTGAACAGGGAAACAGCTCTGACTTTTTGACTTTCAGAAAGCTGTATGAGGTCCAAAATTAGACAATTATATGACCATTAATTGTTCCCAAATAATATTTAGCCTATATTTTTTTGGTTTACTTTTGTCTTACATGATTAATTTACCTATGGAATGCAACTATGTAAAAATTTTGGCCTATACTGATAAACTGATCATTATATTATAATTATGTTATGGCAGACAACCGGTAAATGGCTATTGTTGTTATGATTTAAAATATTATAAATGCAATATTAAAAATTTTAGAAACTGTTTACCTAAACAAATAAATAAAAAATACATGCTAAAAATTGTGAATATAGGCATTTACATTACAATGTACAGTATGAAAAATATATATTCGTATTGAGATTTGCTCATGATTAGACTTAATGTTAACAAATCAGGCAGCGGCAATTTGCACTAAGTGCAAATAGAGATAGATCCTATTTACACTAAGTGCAAATATTAATAGATGCCATTTACAATAAGTGTAAATAGCAATTGGATGCTATTTACACTAAGTGTAAATAGAATATGCAGAGTTCATTTGCAAAGACAGATAACTTTTTTTTTTTTTTTCATTGTGCATTCCAATTAATCTATCAAACTGCAGTTGGGTTATTTTGATTAGATAAAAAATAACTAAAAAATGCAGCTAACTAACACAATAAAACACAATAAAAAGATAACATTAAAAAACAAAAAAACATGATTTCTGACTTATCTGTTTTTGCAAATAAACTGTTCATATTTTCTTAGCGATAGATGCTTTTTACATTAAGTACAAGTAGCAATGGATTCTATTTACACTAAGTGAAAATAGCAGTATTTTCTTAGCGATATGCTATTTCACTAAGTGCAAATAATGATATATCCTATTTACACTATGTAAAAAATACCAATAATTTATGTAATTGTATTAGTTAGATGCTATTTATACTACTTGCAAGTGCAAGTGGCAGATATTTTCACTTCAGTATTGTAGTACATTATAAAGCAGTATACAATAAAAACAATAATGAAAATAAATGCCTTTCTGATCTGATATGTGACGTGAAAAGAAAGAAGAACGAGTTCGGCAAAAGGTGGACCCGAACTCGGGTCGATCACATCAAAAAGTCACCACCACTTTACCACCTACGCCAGTGAAACCGTTATTCAGCAGGCGTCTTTTTTAATGTTGACTATCCCAACCACACGTTTGTGGGTGTAGTTAGTGTAAACAGCCTCTGCCAACAAGGCAGACTATTTACACTTAGTATAAATAGACACTTTGTTTTAGATATTAACTTTAAAGAGGTCATTGGATGCAAAACACACTTTTACATGTTGTTTGAACATAAATGTGTGTTGGCAGTGTATGTGTACACAACCACCCTATTATGATAAAAAATCCACCCAGTAATCTTTATAAGTGTGTGTGACGTCACTCCGACAAACGCCGCTCCCACGATAGCTGATTGACATGACCGTCTTACCTTAGACCCGCCCTGACTCCGAGCTCCATTGTTTCGACTCCAGTGCAGGGGAAGACAAGAATGTCTCCAGTTGAGCGACTGAGGTGTTCTGTTGTTGGATGTAATAATGAACACAGCAGTCATCATTTACTCCTGACATCTGACCCATTGAAGATGCAGAGGATTAATGTTACTTTTGTTTTTGAAGGAGATGCATGCGGCAATCTACATTAATGCGTCTATCTTTGCGCGAATCATTCGTTATGCAGCTTCACCTACAGCAGAAGTGAGTATAAGAGAGTATATTTTATGCATCTTTGCAAGTCACCTTTCTTAATAATGTGCTAGTTAGCAAGTTTCACGGCTAAATGCGGCTAAAGTAAACAAAACAGCTTGTCACCCCACAGAAGAGAGAGGTGAGGCAAGCAGAGCTCATTAGCATTTAAAGGAACGTGCTATAGAACAGCTCGCTCTGAACAGGGCTGATTTTGACAAGGTTAAAAAGGGTGTTTTTTACACTACCACTGAGAAATTTTAACCAAAGTATGTTATAGACTTCTCATTAAGACCCTAAAGAATCATATCAGCTTGTAGAAAATGGGCTGATGACTCCTTTAAGTGAGCGCTAGGTGATGCCAAAGTAATTTAAATGTAAAAATACAGGAATATTCAACATCAGCCGATACAATAAACTACAAAAAAATATTAATTTTGTGATTGCTTTATTATTATTTTGGTTATTTAGAAAGTAAACATTTGTTCATTCATTCATACACACTCTCTCTGTCTCTCTCTCTTTCTACCAGTATGTGTGTGTGTGTTTACAGAAAGTAAATTTGTGGCACAAAAAGTCAGAGAAGGAAGGACCCTGTGCGTTGTCTTGATTACCTCCCCTAGGGAACCCTCACTGTGAAACCACTTTAAAGATAAATACCCAAATGATGTTTTCAAACTGTGGTCGCCTCGGCGCGGAGTTGAAACAATATCAGTGAGGTAAGGGAAATGAGAGTTGAATGGCACTGTTTACAGTTGTTAGCTGTTCACACATAACCAGCAAATTCCAACATAAACATCCATTCAGGGCATGTAAAAGCAGAAACTATTAATAAGCCCTTTTATCCTTGCCCGAGACTGTGTGCGTGGCCCCCCGAGAAAAGGCTAATCTGACCCTCATTTTCTATTTCATTCTTATTTTTCGCCTCTCCCACACACCTCTCCCTCGAATCAGGGTTAATGACTCTCATCCTTCCCCCCCCTCCTTTTACAGTAAACCAACAATCCATGACCTCAAAATACCCTTAATGTTGTGAGTATTTCACGTCTGCGTGCATGTCACGGTCATGGTACCTGCGTTTCATGCCATATTTCAAAAACACGCTAGTTCATGCACGTGACACAAAAGTTAGCAGGTTCAAGAACAGGTTGAGCCAGGCATGGTGTTTCTCACAGGCTTTTCATGAGCGGGATACTTTGCAGCGCTCTGTGTATTTGCATACGCTCTTCAAGAAACCGCTTTCATGTCAAAGCCAAGAGCAGAGAGTCTTCCACTTGAGGACAGCTACCACTAGTCATCCTCCTTCAGGTTTCAAGAACGCAGCGTGTGAGAGTGTGTGTGTTGTTAGCTTTCCATTATTTCTCCATGAAATAACATCTGAGGACATCCTTTACCCACTGATGTACAATAATATGACAGCATATGGCTATTGTTTACACAACCTGAGCAATAACTCAACCCTTGAACTTCAAACCAAGGCCCTGTTTTCCCTTTTCTTCTTCAACCGGAGCTGATGGGAGTTGACACGTCTCTTTTACCCCGCACTAGGAGTGATTGAGAGCAAAGAATGGCGGCAATAAACACCATGCCTTTCTTTTTCTCTCCCTTCTTCCCTCGTTCATCCTTTGTTCTTTTCCTCCAATGTTTTTCTTCATGTCTCATGTTTTTTCAGCACATCCTCCTCTGATTCCAGGTCTGGATGCCTCTTCAGTCCGCTGGCATGTGGCAGATGGTTGCCCAGTTTGTGGTCTCCTCTCCTCACGCTCTCATCTCCCTATCAAAACATGGCACCCTGATCACGTGACCTCAAACAGCATCATGTGATCTGGAGGAGTCTGTCCCTTTCTTATTAAGAAAGATTTACTGATTCTAAACAGTGTCCAGTGGTTTAACAACCAGCTGACTTTTCTTTACTCGCCTGCTTTCTCAAATTTCATTAGTAGTTTGTCTGTTCTTCATAACAGATCTGTATTTGATGATTACAGAGGATGAATAAAATACTACAACATGGGATTTCATTTCAGAGTAGTCACAATGTGTTTTTGCCATCCTGGACCGTAGAAGGGTCATTAATCAAATCCCTCAGGATGTTAGCGACATCGCTTTTTGTTCAACAAATCAATATTTCATGGTCAAAAAATTCTTCCAGCCCATATATGGGCAAACTTTAGATCAGAAACAGACCGAGGCGAGCCTACAAAGTAGAGCGGACGGCAGGGCAGAATGAAAGATCGTATCCCCACTAGAGGTCTGCAAGTGAGGGATGGAAAGAGAGAGAAAGAGCGGGATCAGTAATATCCCTTTCACAGGGTGGAAGTTGGGATGGGAGGGAAATGGCAGCTCCCAGGGAAAGCCAACAACTGGCCATCATTCTGACCGCTTGTCCTCATCAATCACTCGCATTTGTTGACCAAGCAACATGATGTCACTATTCATTTCATGCATTCCTCTAATGTGGACCCAGGGGGAGTCCACCATTCTCTGTGGGTATTTCCTGTCCCATTGCATTCTGGGATATGTCTGTTTCCTTCAAGAAGATCATTTAGCTTTTGAAAATTTGCTCTCTCTCCCTTTCTTCCTTTATTTTTGCTTTCTTACTTTTCTTTCTTTCTCTACATCTTTGGCTATTTTCACTCTCTTTCTAACATGAAATCAAAATTGAAAAATACATAAAGATTAAATTGTTTAGTTTCATAATCTTTAATAAATATCTATGAATTGTTCTTTCTCTGAAACTACTTATCTTGTCTAATGGAAAATGTTAACCTGACAATTTTAATATTATTATTATTATTTAAACTTAAGCTGGGCTCACGCTACTGGAGTTTTAGGCCAATTTATCCCTGATTTTTCCTTTCCCAGAATCGGAGAAAAAAAAATGTTATTGAGAGCCTTGGTCGGTTCTGATGTTCGTTACGGATTATCTGGTAATGTGAGGCATTTACAGATCAAATCTTGTATCTCCCGATCTGCTCGCAAATAATTTGGGACTGCCCCGATTAATTTCAAACATGTTTAGGACTTTAAATTGGGATGATCATGGCTAAGATTACATCAGTACTTTCACAATAGCCAATGCACGACTGCAAAACAAGCTGCTGTATGGGTCTGTTGAATAGTGGCAATAGAGGAAACTGCTTGTGGAAGTTTTGTAATAGCACAATTGTCTGTATAATGTGTCAAAAACGTAACCGTAAGGTCAAAGAGAAAAATTGGGGTAAACTTGCCTAATTTTTGAACGTGCTGGGTGACTGTAGAAAGCTGCTAGCACGCTAGCTAACATATGTAAACATTAGTTGCCAAAACGTCAGTGACGATCTGCTTGAGATCACGTGATGATCTTAATAAAATCTTGTAGTGTGTGACATGCCATAATAGTGTGTGCATGTCAGAGTTGCCAGGTTTTCACAACAAAACCCTCCCAATTGCTACTCAAATCTAGCCCAATCACATTTTGAGGGGAGTCCCTCAGGAAAAATTGTGGTTACACTTTATTTTGATAGTCCACTTTAGACATTCTACTAACTATAAGTAACTCTGCAACTACATGTCAACTAATTCTCATTCATTTGCAACTACATGTCTACTAACTCTCAGATCCCCTGGTAAAATTAGCATTGCAGAGGCTAAACATTACGTTATTGAGGTTGGACATGAAAATGAACCCACGGCAACAGTGTTAAAGTAGCCCAATTCAATTGGAAAACCATGGACTTGGCAACACTGGTGCATGTTTAAGATTTGAGGGAATAAAAATCTGCAAAGATTCTCCTTATGTGTGTGCTGATTTCATAATCAGTTAAGATTTTAAAACACCTGTAGTCTGAGCATGGCTTACGTTTTATTTACGACATGTTTTTGCTTTACACATATGCAAAAATATTACATTTCAACGTCATTTCCCAAGAGGTTAAAATCAAGTCCCACACTACATATCTTGTTTTTTTGGAAATGCACCACAGTTTGTAAGTAAAATGGGTTGCAAATGACAATACACGACTGCTTTACATTGTGGGGTTTACGTAAAGCTGCTTCTCATCCTCTTCTCTCATTTTAGTCATAGTCTGCAGGTTTGCAGCAGGGTGGAGCGAGAGTGTCTGATGGCTGCTGCTTATTTGTGGAAGGATGTGGCGTGCCGAAATGGCCTTTTGATCAAATCTGACTTCTCCTGAGTAGACAGAGCTGCTGTAGGCTGTGATCAGTGCTCCTGTGTCTCATTTGAAAGAATGGTGTCAGCGTGTTGACAAGCCGCTGATAAGTCAGTAGCTTCTAAAGAAAAATGTTTAAAGGCAGATAAATGCCTCAGGACTTAAACTGTCTGTCTTTGCATACTGATTGTAGTTTATTTTTAGTGATTATGAAAACCTGGTTTAAAAAGGCTTAGGGGATGTTGATTTTAGTAGTCGTACATAAAAGCAGCCCTCGTGCGTGATCACGGGTAGCGCACGTTATCTCCCCTTGACTTTTGTGAAGCCATATTTACTGTCCACATTCATTTCTGTCACTTCCTCTGACTTTGCGTATCTCAGGTTGAACCTGGGCAGGGTATTCTAGTG
The DNA here is from genome assembly GCF_022985175.1 of Labeo rohita. Lineage (NCBI taxonomy): Eukaryota > Metazoa > Chordata > Actinopteri > Cypriniformes > Cyprinidae > Labeo > Labeo rohita. The sequence goes on along the minus strand of NC_066875.1, from coordinate 27,737,586 downwards.
ACTTACTGTGATTCTTACTCCGTTCCCTCTCTCGCGCGCGCTCACTTTTCACCTCCCTCCAGCATTAAGAGGCTTAGAGGGAGCTTAGCGCCCAGGTCAAGCTGCCCTTTGGCTTCTACAGCTCTGTTCTTTGAAGTGATGCCAGGTTGAAGCGAACAAGCCGCTCCGCTCGCAGGTGAGCCGCCCGTGCTTTTACCGCCGATCTCGGGTCAGCGGCGGGCAGATGGCCTGCTCGCCTCTATCCTTACGTTATTATTTTATAGTTTGGTTCTGCATTCCTCCCGCTCAGCCTGTGGTAGACACAGACCCTTCGGTCTTATTGCTTACACATGTCTACTGCTCTTTGCCTCAGCAGGAACAGACAAAACAGAAGGGGGAGGAGGAGGAGGGAGCAGCCTGGCCAAACTCTCCCCCCACCTTGAACTAATCGAGAAGAGGCCGGAGAGCCGCAGCCAGGCAGGCCTGTGCCAGTGGGGTTTCAATTTGTAGAGGCATAAACAGATACTAAAGACAGAGTAATGGAGGGGTGATTTATCAAGCCAGTTCACATCAAATTATCACAGCGCCCCCCTGCTGCCTGGCCCTGTAAAGGAGAGGGCAGGGCCAACCTCAAGAGAGAGAGAAAGAGCGCGAGATGTGGCGTGGTCACAGTTCGTTACCGAGCGCACAAACATGTGTCCTACTGTCTGCTTCTAATCCAACCGTGACACTCACGACCAACCCATCTACGGGAAAATGAGACGTGCCTGTGAGAGAAACAGAGAGCGCAAAGAACAGACGTCATTGAGCTTCTTAAAAATTTTAAAGCATAATTTTCTCAACAACAACAACAACAAAATCCTATTTTATCCCATCTCTTTAATCATGTACCTAGGAAAAGTTCTGCTGTACCCCTAAAAGTGTTTGGGTCAGACATGTAAGGCAATTCATCTTCAAATAAACGTATTATTTCTTTGCAGAGAAGTCATGTTTCAATTTTCCCTTTTTGCCGGAACACAGTTATGCCTTTGATCTTTTTCAGCATCAGCCAACACATGGATAACACATCGCTTAAAAGATAAAGGTAAGAAATATGTTCCGTGATGATGTCATCCGCTCGCCTGGGACTGGGGCAAACTGCTGTCCTGGTCTGCATTAGCGTACGTGAGTGGATGTGAAAATGTTGAGTTACTATGAGGTACTATATAGGTGCACCCTGGGACTCAGGCTACTGATCTGTGAGCGGAATCAATTACACATTGTCCGAAAGTTAGATCCTCACTGTAGGAACTTAATCGCATCAGCTCCTGCTCAAAATCATCCCGACGAAGTTTAAGATTTGTCTCTTGTTCCTGTTCCTGGCATGTGCAGCTCACTACGTCTCTCTCTCTCTTCTCTCTTGCATTTCGATACATTTGTACACTCCTTACAATTCAGCGGAGAGCCATTCATCATCATTTGACTATGTATCTGTCCCGTTCTGCTTTCTTTGATCAGGCTATGCTTGACGTTGCACATCTGCTCCGTGTTTAAAGGCCAGTAATGTCGTAGCTCAAACGCTATTAGCTAGCATAACCCAAGAACAGCTTTACTGGACACTGTGTTCCTCGTGTAATTCTTACAAGCTCTTAGCTGAAATGGTCCAAGAAACTAAAGAGTTTGGAAGCTCAAAGTGATTTTTCCCTCCAGATGTGTCAATTTTACATGTATTTATTCTTCTAAAGAATGGAGATTAAAGAATAGTACTGTTTGAAGATACTACGTAGCATGGCTAAACTGATCCAGGCTCATTCTTTACGTCATTGACAAATGACTATAACATCAGACATTCATCGTTGTTTTAAAACACTAGTGACAGCTTGTAAATATATTATATTAAAGAAATGTTATTTTAATGATTTAATATATAATGTTAACAGTTTATATACACAATATAGGTTACGACAGGGCTAAAGGTACACCATAAGAAAAATGTGCTTTTTACTGCGCCCAAAGTGTAAGATTGCAAAAAAAATATATATATATGTTTTTATTGAACATTTATGAAGCAATGGATTATGTGTGAAAATAAATCATACAAGTCTTTTACTTTGTTTAAAAATATGAGGTGGCAAGAGGGGGATTTTACCCCACACATGGGGTAAAAGGCTCACCAGCATGGGGTAAAAGGCACACAGTATTGATACAAATACTTTAGCAAAATAATATTTATTTATTTATTAATTTAATAATGTATAAGTTAATACTTGTTCAAAACAATCACTTTAGCAAAGTGTGGTCTATTTTCTGCTTATTTTGATATATAAAAGGATTATTTTTTGTTCAATAAATATACTGTCATTAAAATATGTTAATATAAAACATATTTTAAAATACAAAAACAAAATCATTTTAAAATATAAATATTCTGAAAGCATTGAAGGAGATCCCATTGTAATATAATACAGATTTACAGTAGTAAGAACAAATTATATTTTATAATATGATATGATTAATATTATGTTTTTAAATATGATGGTTTCATTCTAAACGTGGTGATTATCGACACACTAAAATGGACACCCAATATAATATATGGTATTTACCAGCTGAATATAACAAAAAAGTCAGCCTTCTATTAATTATAGTGTTAATTATTGTGCCTTTTAGCCCCAACACCAGGGGCACTTTTTACCCCAAATACCATACTTTTACATATTCTTTTGTTATTTAAAAACTGCTGTTTTAATTATCTTAAAACCAAAAATCATTAAGAAAGGCCTTTGTCTCAAGATATATATGCTACTTAAATCTACAACATTTTTAAAAACATTGAATAATAGATCAAGTAAGCACAGTATCGACTTTGCGCTGCTGCCAGCATTCACGCAAAGAATCAGACAAATTTGCACATGTATCTCGAAAAGCTTACATTTTGGAAAGTGGTACGCCGCGTTTTTCTGCTGTCTAGTGGTTTAGAGAAAAATATTATCAAAGGCGCCTTTTACCCCAGGGTCCCTTTAGCCCCGTTGTACATTACTGTACACGCTGCCATCAAAAGTTTGTGGTCAGTACGATTTTTATTGATTTATTTATTTATTTTTGAAAGAAATTATTATTTTTATTCAGCAAGGATGCATGTATTTGATCAAAGGTGAAAATAAAATAAAATAAAATAATCATCAGGGTTTACACCCACACGAAAATATTAAGCTATTTTTCACACTGATAATACAAAAAATGACCAAATGACCAAATCAGCATATTAGAATGATTTCTGAAGGATAATTGAGACTGAAGACTGCAGAAATTGTAGCTTGCCATCACAAAATTACATTTTAAAATATATTAAAATATATCAATATGAATATTATTTCACAATATTGCTGTTTTAATATATTTTGAATAAATGCAGCCTTGATGAGCATAAGAGACTTAAAACATCTCACTTGTTAAGAAGCTATATGTGGACACAAACATCCCGTCAAAAGTGAATAGGCTTTGCTTGGGGGGGGGTATTTCGTATTTGGGACTCTGTAGTTTTTTATATGAATTTACGTTTTGAGAAAAAAAAAAAAAAACATTTACTCACTTGTAAAGATTTACACATTATTACAAACCAGGGCCATTCATATTTATCAGGGGAATACATTTTCTATTACAATTTACTGGGTAAGTGTATGTGTGTGTGTGTGTGTGTGTGTGAGAGAGAGAGAGAGAGAGGGAGAGTGTGTGCTTTCTAACCCTCTGGCCCAGGGCTCTGTCTCCACCCCTTCTCCTTCTAATCAGCCATAATCAAAAGTGAAATGCGTTTTTCTAAGGAAGTAGCTGGAAAATTTCACAATCTGCATTTTCTCAGACCAAACTGATTAGAGAAACATTATCCTGCTCGCGCAGTCACTTCCAATCTACCTTTCATCTGTCTCTGCAATCGCCTAATTATTTAAGCAGTGACCTCACGATGCAGTTTTACTAAAGGATGAAACACATGGCATGACATTTCTGCCTAGATTTCTGCATGATATCTTTGGTAATGTGCTATGCTCCTTTTCAGGGGAAATGAAGAGAGAGAGAAAGAGTGTGGAAGGCGATTTGTGCTTTTTTAAGAATTTGCAATCTGACACAATCATGTCTGTGTAATGTGTAATATCTATAAGTCTCTTCAGTTTGTATGAGTATGTGTGTGTGTGAGTCTGTATGTGTGAAAGGTAATCGGTTACACTATATAGCCTTTAGCAGTTTGTTTCCCAGGGGAATATGTGAGAAGTTGAGTTTTGTTATTGAGGGGTCATGATTGCAGTAGGGCTTCAGTGGCTCTCTTTGACCTACACTATATACTTATACACAAGAGTCGACTTCCTGCTTTAGGGCACCAAGCACTATATTGAGTATTGACTATATGTCAGGAATGTGCTCACTCTTGCCAAATATTCCCTCAATAAAGACGTGTGAGGTAAAGAGTTTGGACAAAAGCTAAGAATACCTTCAAAATCAATAAAGTTCCACCTTGTGCTTAGGTGGATTTGACACATACAATTATGACAGTAAATGCTTTGGTGCTTAATTAAAAAATTACAATAATATTTAACGATTTGATTTGTGTTATTTTGTCCTGCATTGTAGAGTCCAGTGGCCTGAGGTGAAATATGTGTCTGTGGTTTAAACCCCATCAAGTCGAACATCAAAAGAAAACAAGCAATCAGCACTCTTTAGAAATGTGTCCGTTTCTCAAAGGGTCCACTTGGGGCCAGGTTAAGAGATATCATTTTCACTCTAATAGTCGTCTGGATTGAGTGAGTTTTGACTGAATTATCGGCCCACTAGCAGCTAAAAGAAAGGAAGAAAGCGAGGGAGAGAGAAAGGGGCTGGGGGAGAGGAGGGGGCAGGCTTTGAACCTGCCGCGGGGTCTGGCCTTCTCAGCCACTCAGACGATAAGAATCCTTAGCTTGACTGAGGGAGTGGTATTTCTTTCATCTCTCTCTCTCTCCCTCTCTCTATGCCCGCGGTGATTGTGTCGCTCGTTCTGTTATCGTAGGTGACTGTGTTGAATCATCATGCTTATTTGTACCTGACACCCGATCCGCAAATAAAGCAGCTTTGGAAATGGTCTTTAAAGCGAGAGGGACATTCCTGAGTCTGGCCAGAGGGCAGAATCCCGAACCCAGAGGCTCAGTCGAGTCTTGCAAGCAGTAAGGGTCGTGACCTCTGCAAGAGTACGAACACTTCCACTTTTGAAATAATTTTGTTGGGCAGGGGTGAATAGTGCATTTATATATTCACGCCTCGTAAAAGTTTGTTATTGCAAAGATGCACTTTTTGTATGTATTTATTTATTTTTTTTAATAATTCCATTCCAGCAAGCCTTATAATAGGTTCTTATCACTTACAGTAGCAGTCAGAAGTTAGCAATTTTTCCCCCATGCATTTTCCTCATGCAATATTTTATTATAAAATAATTCAATTCAAATTTTTTCAATTCAGGAAAATAAAGCTGAATTTTCAGCAGTCATTACTATTCAGTGTCACATGATTCTTCAAATGCAATGATGCATTAAACTCAAAAGTGACAGTAAACACATTTATAATATTAAAATATTACTGTTTCAAATAAATGCTGTTCTTTTGAAGAATTTATGAAGAACCATACTAATATTTGAGCATAAGATACTTCTTTAAAAACAATAAAGAAATTATTATTAAAAAACTTTTGATCAGCAGTGTAATTTTATTTATTTTATTTAATCAAGATTTTTAATAATTATATTTCATACATTATACATACAATAAATTAATCATTATATTACTCATTTTAAATGAATGCATACTTACAAAATCACCTTTTTTAACAAAAGTTAACATTGTGAGAAATTATCAAAATATTCTGAGTGTGGGTTCTTTAAAGAAACCGTGATGTACCTGTATTAGGGGTTATGTTTACACCCTGTAACATATATCAACAAAACCAACAATGGCCACTATACATGACGTCACACTTCTCTGTTTTTACAAAAACGTCACATTTCCAATCCTAGGTTACGTATAAGAATCTTGTCTTTACCCACCAGAGCTCAGTTTGAGTGAGAGAAATCTTCAAGTGTAGAGATAAATAGCAGAGCTTTGAGTTCTTAAAGTAGCTGAAGAAAGTTATGCAACTCAGCAAAAATCATAAGACAACTGTAATAATTACCAGTAGGCTTCTTTTGAACTTAACATTAGGTGTGCTTAATATATCACTCCTTTTCTCTGTGACTCTCTATTGCATTGTCTGTCTGTCTCTCTTTCTCTCTCTTCTACATTGTTTCAATGCTAGAGGAAAAGAGAAATCACATTTCCATCAGGTTAAATTGGGCTGGGCAGTGTTATCAGTCGGGGAGGGGCTGGCTCTGACAGGAGCCTCTCTGGAGTGATTAATAGCTGCTGGGCTGAGGCCAGGCCTTTTCTGCTTGCAATGAGGAGCTGGCTGGAGGGCAGGCCTGATAAGCACTGCTCTTATTACCCCAGAGAAGCCTTGAGTAGGCCACTTTAGCTGGGCTAGAAGAGAGGGGGTCTTGCTGTGACACACTAGTTCACTATATGACTAATTGTAACATTCCATATTTACCTCATGAATGGTCAGATTGGCCCAGTTTAACGGTTCACAGCAGCTCTGTGTCTTTGCCACAGAAGGTGAACGACGTAGCGCTGCTGCACAGCCACTTTAGTAGCTGTTTGTCCACTGGTAGCCATCAGTAATATTTCTGATTAGATATTCACAGCACCTCTGGACAAACAAACCCTCTGCAGACATGTTTTGGTAAGCTGTGAACAATTGTTTTAGCCCAGGGGTGACTCCTGGTGTTGCCGAGAGCACCTGTCTGCAATAGTACCTCTGTTTTTATCGGTTTTGTTGTTTTTATGAATGCACATTGTTGTTGTTGTTTTTTTCAAAAGCCTATGATCAATATGAATAAAACATAAAGCAGCTGTCTGTACATTCATGGAGATTTAAAATTGTATCTAAGATTGTTGCTCTTTATGTTGTAATAATGGTTATTAATATCAATATAAAAAAACAATATAATAACGTTTTTGTTGCATGTCTGCATTTTGGGCATGTCACATTCTGGCTTTACAGACAAACATGTCAGCCCATGATGTTAGTCTAGTCTAGCACAAGTTATGCAAAAACTCTCGTTATAATCACTGAAGCTACAAAATTAAAGCAACACTCCACTTTTTTTGAAAATAGGCTCATTGTTCAACTCCCCTAGAGTTAAACAGTTGAGTTTTACCGTTTTCAAATTCATTCAGCCGATCTCCAGGTCTGGCGGTAGCACTTTTAGCATAGCTTAGCATAGATCATTGAATCGGATTAGACCGATAGCATCTCGCTCAAAAATGACCATATATAATGACAATTTTTCCTTTTAAAACTTGACTCTTCTGTAGTTACGTTGTGTACTAAGACTGACGGAAAATGAAAAGTTACGATTTTCTAGGCTGATATGGCTAGGAACTATACTCTCATTCCAGCGTAATGATCAAGGAACTTTGCTGCCGTACCATGGGTGCAGCAGGCGCAATGATATTATGTCACTGAAAGTGACCGCCACTAAGTTTGTGTAGATGCAGAGTTGCATCCGGCAGAGATGACGGCTGCGTAATATCATTGTGCCTCCTGCACCCATGGTACGGCAGCAAAGTTCCTTGATTATTACGCCGAAATGAAATCCATTTCGACCTAGAAAATCGCCGCTTTTCATTTTTCGTCCGTCTTTGTACACATTGTAACTACAGAAGAGTCAGGTTTTAAAAGGAAAAAAATAATGAAACTCTTTGGTCATTTTTGAGCAAAGTGCTAACGGTTTAATTGAATTCAATGATCTATGCTGAGCTACCGCCAGACCCGGTGATCGGCTGAATGTATTCAAAAACGGTAAAATTCTAGGGTAGCTGGGAAATTAGCCTTTTTAAAAAAAAAAAAAAAAAAAAAAAAAAAGTGGAGTATTCCTTCAATCTATTATTTACATCGTATCTGCACTGTGTTGTTCATGATGAGAGAATTGACAAACCTAACTCACTGACTCACTGACTAATGACTAAAGTGCCTCTGATTGCATCCCTAAGTTCAACAGAAACGCATTTGATTGGTTATAAGGCTCAACAATGCACAAAACAGTGTGATGCAGTGTGAGCAAATCTGAATGTAAATCCTCAAATTGACACTTTTCATTCATTTTCAAATTTCATATTAAATGCGACAGACGTAATTATCATGTAATTGCCAATCGTGTTGAATTGATGGGGCATTTTTGTTCATTTTGGTGGCATTTTTGCCACAAGCCCTTGTTAATTTCTGACCCTGGCTTACTATTTGCATATTTATTAGTTAATAGATTTTTAATCTAAATCAAATATTATTTAAGATTGATTCATCCACTTTTTGAAGCAGATTTTTACTTTTACTCACTTTTACTTGCATATTGAAAAGGCAAGCTCTGCCATCTAAAGGTGCTGGAGAACAGACAGAAGATCCTTCAGGTCCAGACATGGGAGGGAAAGTGTCCAAAAAATGTCCAATATAAAACTCTTGTTGTGTCTACAGTGTTGTACCTTGTAGTATAATCAAGACTGTCAATTATATAACCAGGCTGTTAAGCTCTCCCTTCCTTGCTTTCTTTTTTTAGCCTCTCTCTTTCACTCTTTTTTGTTGTGGCTTATCATCAGGCTGAAACTCCTGAGACCTTTTTAGTTAGAACAGTACTGGGAGACCCTATGTACATCAACGAGCTGCTGTCTGGCCCCGCACTGCTTTGTGTTTCTATACCCACAGCATAAAAACAGGAGAATATGGCCTTATTATAGCATTTGAAGTCAATATGTATTATAAAATCAATCTAGATGGGGATACAGCCATCCTTCTAATTAGAGGAGGTGACTGGAGATTGATTTTTAATTGCAAAAGTAATTACATGGGGCAGATAGCCAGTGACGTTTGATTATCTGTGTGATTGATTAAAAGGCCTTGCAAGGGGAGTGGACTGGCAGGCTGCAGGATCCAGACAAAAGAGAAAATTAAAAAAGTTGTCCCGTTTGTAATCACACATTTCAAGGGTGAAATTACAAAGCCAAACATCCCCCACGAGATCCGAACCGGTTAGAATGTGTGCAGACGCGCACCCACGCACTAACATGTTGTTTCTCCGCTCGCAAAGCACACAGGGGTTTTTTTCTCCCCCCTCTTGATGGACGTAGAATGAAAATGTGACCCTTCAAATGAATAGATTATTCTTCTACACAGCACAGATTCATCTGCCAGAAAGACTCATCACATATAGAGAGTATATGAGGCAGAGAGCGACAGAGATGGGGAAAGATATGTCTTATCTTTCCCTGTGATTTCTCCTTCCCTTCGTTCCATCTACGCTGTCATCACCGAGCAATAGGTGTCTTCACCTGTCAATTGTAGTGCTCTGTGTGATAAGCAACCCTAGCAAATAAACATGTGAGTAAACATCTTATCACTCAAACTGTCAGGAAACCCCCGCAGAATAGGCTACTCATCTTTATTTATCTGATTTGTCACTCTTCAGAGAGCCTGACTGAGGAGGTGAGCTGGTGACTAGTCAAGCTCATAAAGAAATGTTTAACCACAAATGGATCGTGCTCTGTTAGTGCTGTTATGCTGTAGGACTGCAGGTTTGCTCTGTTCTGAGGCTCTGTCCCATGTTAAAATAAGATCATGGTGAGTAAAAGACCTGGACAAACTTTTAGTGTGTTTATGTGCTCTGATGCATGTAATCTGTCTCTTTTCTCTCTCTCCACCTTTTGTAGTCAGCTCGTTTTAATCTCATACCACTCAAGCCCACCTGTCCCTAATAAGCTCTTTAGTCGCCGCTGTCAAACACACACACACACATACACACATTTGTTTTTCTCTCATGGTGGGGTATTTCCTTTGACTTGAATTGTTTTTCATAATGAACTAATGATGCTTCTGTCCCCTAACCCAAACATTTGTACATTATTAAATGTTCATTTAAAGAATATTCTGGAGTCAGTGCAAGTTTATTTTATTTTATTTTATTTTTAAAAAAAAGTCCTTTATGCTCACCAAAGCTGCATTTTTAAATACAAAAAATACAGTAAAAACAGTAATATTGCAAAATATTACAATTTAAGGTAACTGTTTTATATTTTAATATATTTTAAAATGTAATTTATTATCAGCAGCCATTTTTCTAGTCTTCAGTGTCACATGATCCTTCAGAAAATCATTATCAATGTTGAAAATATTGTATAACTTAATATTTTTGTGGAAAATGTAATATTTTATAATTCTTGATTAATAGAACGTTCAAAAGAAGAGCTTTTATTTGAAATCTTTTATAACGTTATGAATACATTTACTGTCACTTTTGTTCTATTTAATGCACCCTTGATACATATAAGCATTGATTTGATTGTAAACAACTGAATAATGAGGGATTTGAAAAGGTGGGCAAATTTTATTATTCAAGTGCAAAATTTTTACAACCATTGTCATTACTACAAAGTTGTAAAATTTTACAGAAAAATTAGTACGCTTTTTTTTTCCACACCAAAATCATGTTAAAGGAGAAGTTTACTTTCAGAACAACAATTTACAGATGATTTACTCACCTCCTTGTTCATGTCTTCCTTTCGTAAAGAAATTATGTGTTTTGAGGAAAACATTATATCCATATAGTGGACTTCAATGGTGCCTGCGAGTTTAACTTCCAATATACAGTTTAAATGCAGCTTTAAACACCCTTTACAAAAAAAAAAAAAGGCAAACAGTGATGTAGGACGATTGGAGGAGAAATTAAGATGGGAGATTTTCAACATACCCTAACTGTCATGAACCAGAATACACAGAATTCACTCAGAGCTAGACAAGACGAGCATCTGAGGTTAAAAAGTATATAAACTGTAAACATTTTTTTAGAAATTAACCTATCATTTAGAGCCCTTTGAAGCTGCATTTAAACTACATTTTGGAAGTTCAAACTCACGGGCACCATAGAAGTCCACTATATGGAGAACATTCCTGAAAATCGTCAAAAAACATAATTTCTTCACGACTGAAGAAAGAAAGACATGAACATCTTGGATGACAAGGGGGTGAGTAAATTATTTGTACATTTTTGCTCTGGAAGTGAACTTCTCCTTTAACGTGTTTATGTCTTGTACTTTGTAATTCGTCTTGTAAGGTTCAATCATCATTGAACCCAAAATATTCTGATAAGCATTACTTGATATGTCTTTTCCTCACAGAATCCACTAGCATCTCTTAATAATGTAGGTGATTTCAGGTTTTATCATCCTCATAGGGGCAATTGGTCCTCATATTGTGGGCAAAATCTGACCCGCACACATCCGTCTATTCACGGTCCCAGCTCTCCTAATGTAGCGCTACATTTATTTCTCACTGTAAGACTTGCCTATAAATTACACCTTGTTGAGGTGTGCTTTAGTGTGGACTGTGGAACTGCCGCTGTCACTTGAGTGAGAGGTTTGAGTCTTTAAGCCCTGAGTCAGGGCACCGTTTATGGGTTTAATTTACAAGGACTTGCCTAGGGGATACCTCCATCCTTTATGAAGTGGTATTAGGGGGCCTATTTAGTTGTCATGGCAGAGATGTGCACGGTATGGTGCAGCAGAGGAGAAACCAGCGCAAAAGATGAAAGCGACGGAGAGGCAGAGGGAGAGAGTAAAGGAGGGACTAGGGAAAAAGAAATTTCAAATGAATATGACTGTGCTTTTAACTGAATGCTTTCTGTAGGCACGATATTTGAAGTATAGAAAGAGAGAGACAGAGCAAAAGAGGAAAAGAAAAAGACAGACCCCCCCTGATATCATGCCCCCTAAGAATGTGCTTAGTCTGTATTGGCTTAAACAGAAGTAACCCAGGGGTCAATACGGCCTCTATGACTTCTATAGCTGCGCTAAGAGGGACCTCCCCACCACTCCAAAAACTGAAAAAGAAAGAAAGAGCAAAAGAGTAGAAGAAGATGTGGAGTACAAGGAGGAGAGTGGGAGAGGGGAAATCATCACAAATATGCCTCTCAGCTTCGGGCATGGCAGCGAGCTCACCAGGCAAACACAAAGCGGCGTCACTTATTAAATTTCCATGAAGTTTACTGAATTTATATAGCAGCAGGGTTAACCAGGCAAAGAGGCTGTGACCAGTGCCTGTAGTCAAACACACACACACACACACACACAGAGACTTCATAGTGTCACCTTGCAGGTCCAGGAAGACGCTCATTCCCACCAGGCCCCTGGAGGCCCTTCATAACATGAGAGACAGGAGGAAAAGATAACAGAGAACAGCAACAACAGCCAGACACAAATAAAGACAAATTTCATAAAAGATAAATTTATTAACTCTTGCGCACAAGAATGACAAAAAACATAGATATAAAATATCTATCTATCTGTTTGAATTATTGTTATTATTTTTATCATTATTATTTTTTTAAAATAAGAATAAACAGAGTTTCTACTTCTATTATTATTATTATTATTATTATTATTACATTACACATATTTAGGCAAATACAGTTGAAGTCAAACGTTTATATACACCTTTTAGAATCTGCAAAATGTTAATTATTTTAACAAAATAAGAGGAATCATATAAATTGCATGTTATTTTTTATTTAGTACTGACCTTAATATAAAATATATTTTAGATATTTCACATAAAAGACATTTATGTATAGTCCACAAGAGAAAATAATAGTTACATTTATAAAAAAAATGATCCACAGCTGTTTATTTTAGTGATAGCTGTTCAAGAGTCCCTTGTTTGTCCTGAACAGTTAAACTGCCCGCTGTTCTTCAGAAAATTTCTTAAGGTTCGACAAATTCTTTGGTTTTTCAGCATTTTTGTGTATTTAAACCTTTCCAACAATAACTGTATGATTTTGAGATCCATTACTTCACACCTAGGACAACTAAGGCACTCATATGCAACTATTACAGAAGATTCAAATAGTCACTGATGCTTCAGAAGGTAAACAATGCATTACAAGCCAGGGGGTGAAAACTTTTTGGGTAAATTTAACTTATTTTGTCTTCTGAGACACATGTAAGTATCTTCTGTAGATTCTGAAGGGCAGTACTAAATGAAAAAAAATATATATGATTTTTAGGCAAAATAAGAAAAATGTACACATCTTCATTCTGTTCAAAAGTTTGCACCACGTTTCACTGTAAAGCATCAGTGAGTGTTTGATCCTTCTGTAGTAGTTGCTTTTGAGTCCCTCAGTTTTTCTTAATGTGAAAAGATGGATCTCAAAATACAGTCATTGTTGGAAAGGGTTCAAACGCACAAAAATGCTGAAAAACCAAAGAATTTGTGGGACCTGAAGGATTTTTTCTAAAGAACAGCAGGCAGTTTAACTGTTCAGGAGAAACAAGGGACTCATATACAACTATGCTTAACCAAACAAAAAAACAAACAAAAAAACACAGATCCAACAGCTGTGGATCATTCAGGTAAAAAGGGGTCATCGGATGCCCATTTTCCATTTTTTATTTGAAGTATCTTATTCAGGTCAGTACTAAATAAAAAAATAACATGCATTTTGTATGATCCTTCTTATTTTGGTAAAATAATTAACATTTCACAGATTCTGCAAGGTGTATGTAAACTTTTGACTTCCACTGTATATTGCATTATTATTATTATTATTATTATTAAAAACAAATATTATTATTATTAAAAACTAAACCATAGCCCACAACTGTTGCCACTGCTGTCATGTATCTGACACAACCCTCTTACGTAACGTGTCTTCCGTCAGTATTACCTGTAAAAGGTTTTTTTTTTTTTTTTAGAACAAGCTCTGTGTGAAATATACTCTCCTCCATCCACGGCTATAGAGCATGACAGCTCATTTACACAGAACACACTGGATCACTCTCTGTCCACGGCATATGAAAAGCGGGATTAATTGCGTAATTCCGGGCTGACTGTTGCAGATAGCTGATAATGATGTGTGCGGGGCGCGTCCAGTTGAATCGCGCCAGCGAGGCCTCTGCCAGCAGCCTGTTGGATGGGACTCGCTCGCTGTTCATCTCTCTAATGAGACATTTCGGGGAGAAGACGAAGCGACCTCTGGGCACCCAATTGGTCATCACTGGCGAATTCCCATCCTGTGGCTGAACGTTAAAAGAACTGTCATTTTCACAAGGTACCCTGCGATGGCCTGCCAACTGACCACATCGTTTTGATGGTTCATTTTTCAGCGTGGCACTTGGCCGAGAAACTGGCAGTCATACACTATTGTCAGTGTTCAGTATCCTGTATGGCAGGAACGGACTCTGGGAGAGGCGCCACTGGCCGCTGACCCCGCAGAGCGCATGTTGACGCAGGCCGTTATCTCGTCTTCAGCCCCGAGCCCAGCAGATCGTCACGCACATCATGCAGTGCTGCTCGTCTGTTTCTTGGCACGTCTAAACTCACAGAAAGGGGCCACCCCCACCTTTCCCCCCTCTTTATGGTCCCAGCGACCAGGGTGAGTGTGTGTTTGTGTATGCCTCTGCTGTTCCCTGCTTTTCTGCCAGTAGGTCCATTTTATCCCTCATCAGAGAGGCTGATTGTGAAAAAGAGGGGGGCTTTAAAGTGTAAACCACATGAAAAAACAAAGGGCTTAGGCAAATCAGATAGCTTCAACAACAACAAACACACATCCACTAATCTGCTTAGGGAAATTAATGAACAGGAAAAGAGAACACCCCAACATCCACATCTCTCACTCCTGCAAATGGATGGAAGGAGGGATGCGAGGATAACGATCCCGCGACCGCCGGGAGGAGTTAGTGCAGCGGATCAGGCGGAAGGTGAGAACGCTGCTGTTTGCGTGCGCGTGTGTGTGTGGAGGGTGGGATTAGTGGCAAGCTCCCACCAGAATCAAACAGGACTCTGCCAAAGGCATCTCTTCCCTCCCAGCCCAAACTTCAAAAACTCCACCCTAAGCTGGAAGTAGGTGTCTGTAATCCACTCTGTGGAGGAAAATCTATGCGGCAGGCGCGCTGCTCATCCTTTCATCCTCGTGCTCGTTCGGTCTTGCTCACTTTTCTCGTTCTCACTCTCCCGCATGTCCTGGGAACATAAACTTTTGCACTGTGCCCTCTCTGGGATCGCAGTGCGCATTGCTCTGATGATTTAATTGTGGATAGCTTGGCACGGTACATTATAAAGACTGAAGAATGACAATAACTCAGTTTATTTGTTAAAATATCATTATTTTGATAGCTGCCATTCTAGCTACTGTTGATGCTTTCATATATAATGACATACAAATGTCAGATGATTGTTAAAATATATGGCTTTATTAACACCAACAGTAAAAATTCTTCATAATCTTGTGTTCACCCAAAATTTAAAGATGTTTTGCTGCCCAATATGTCATTTAAATGTTAATATTTAATACTGCTATGCATGCAGAAAAGTTTTGTAGATGGTAGCATATTCATCCACATTGTGTATATTTCTCTAGTTTTAAATGGGATTTAAATTTCAAAAGTATGAAAATCCTGTCATCATATGTAACCCAGGACCACAAAACCGGTCATAAGTGTTAATTTTTCGAAATTGAGATTTATACATCATCTGAAAGCTAAATAAACAAGCTTTCCATTGAGGCAACTATTTGAATACCTGGAATGTGAGGGTGCAAAAAAATCTAAATATTGAGAAAATCATCCTTTAAAGCTGTCAAAAAGTTCTTAGCAATACATATTTCTAATCAAAAATTAAGTTTTGATATATTTACGGTAGGAAATCTACAAAATATCCTAATGGAACATGATATTTACTTAATATCCTTATGATTTTTGGCATAAAAGAAAAATCTATATTTTTGACTCATACAATGTACAGTATTTTTGGCTAATGCTACTTAAGACCGGTTTTGTGGTCCAGGGTCACATATATGTTGTTCTGTTCAATGTTTTTTGACCGTACATTGAAAGTCAAAAGATCTACTTTTGCGTTCCACAGAAAATAAGAAAGTCAGTTTTGGAATGACATGAGGGGGTGTGAATGATGACAAAAATTTTATTTTGGGATAAAATGTCCCTTTAGAAATGAAGAAGTATAACTAAGGTGGTTGAATAATGATATACGCTACCATCTACAAAACTTCTTGCACTCATAACAGTATTAAAGATTCCCATTCAAAAGAAATATTAGGCAGCCAAACACATTAATACTTAAACATCTTTAAATTCTGTTCTTTTCACACAGGTCTGTCTCCACACATCTCATGGTTGTCCTCATTGAGAGTGTGGTGGATCGATGGCTTTTTTAATGGCTCTGTGGTTGAGCGGTGCTGAGGCTTACCGTCAGAGTGCAGGACAATCATTCTGTGCTCCTCTATTTCATGACTCCTATCCCACTTGATGGAATTTATTTTCACTTTTATGCTCCCATTTCATTTTAAGTTGAACGTTACATAATAGGATGTGGATTTTAAAGGTTATGAAGGAGTTGGAGCTTTCCACAAAGGACAGGAGACATCCACAGACAAATAAGGCAAATCAAAACTTTCTCCTTTTTTATAAGTATTCAAAGTGTTTTTTTTTTTTTTTTTTTTTTCAAGCAAGGACAGAAAAAATCAAATCTCATGCGACACATTCTATATATTTTCGTATTTGAGCAAATCGCAACCTTGGCGTCATCAGAGTCAGTCCCAGTCATGTTTCATATTTATGTTGCATAGCCAGAGGATATTTATCCACAGGAGCACGGGGACCTGCAAGCGCTCACGCTCAAAGAGCTGTTAACAGGGGCTACTTACTAATTGCAGCGTCCCATGGAAGAGCAAGCAAAACCTAAAGCGCTAACGTGCGTAATTACGCTGTAATCGCTGGTAATTATAGTTCTAAAGCTAGCACACCTCTCAGCAGCCTGCGGGCAGGTGTATTCCATGCCTCCCCAAGTCTAGATCAAGAGCCTAGATAGGTCTTGCACGGAGAAAAGGGATTAGTTTTCCGCAGCAGCGTTCGTGGAGAGTCTCTGGTACCCGCTTGTCAGATTTGTTGTGGTTTTTGTTCATTTTTCAGATGCGATTTCACACACCAAAAGCATAAACATGCAGAGAAAACATAGGAATGTTGAGGAACTCCTCCATGAGGGGAAACAGGTTAGCGCCGACAGCAGCTCCGACAAATCTCGGCACAAAAAGTGCTTTTTGTGGCTATTTGTGTCACTCGTGCGTATGTATGTATGTGCGTGTGTGTCCGTATGACGGCTCTTTGTGTGTGTCCTCTGGTGTTTGGGAGCTAAACTGCCGTGCTGTGCTGGTCTCATTAGTGAGCCCCCACTGGGGTGCTTCATGAAGACATATGGGCAGGGAGAGAGCCCTCTGCCAGACTGCATCCTCTGAGCCTGTCAGCTAGTATCTCAGCCCAGCCTAATCCCTGCTTTAATTTACTCCAGTCCACCAGGCAAGCAGCAACCAACACCGGCCTCTGGGGTGCCTTCACTTCAGCCGCTGGTGACAAGGAATATGTAAAGGCCCAATTTCTCATCCGGCAGGGTGACACGACGCAGTTCCGCCTGGGAACGCACCCCCGGAATCGTGCCATCTCTTACAGTCAGTCATCTAGTCGCCAGGCCCTCGCTGAGCGCTCTACAGAGGACTTTTTATTAACATGTTGATCGGAGGAGCCATTAAAGTGGAAATGGTGAGACCGGGAGGATGCGCTTATTGATTTGCAGAGTAACAAAGCCAGAGGAGACTCACGCAGGAAGATCCCCCCCTCCCCTGCTCTCGCTCGCTGCAACTTTCTCTCGCTCTCTCTCTCCCGCTTTTTTTTAAGAGCGACTTTGATATACTTATATGGAGTGAATCAAAAGTTCTTTTTTCTCCTCCTCCTAAATCCAATTCACCCCTTATTTTCCTCAGTCTACTAATTTTCAGCAGGAATGTGCCGATAGGGAGCCACTGTTGACGGACTAAAGTAATTGCTATCAGCCTGTCATTAGACTCCGGGGGCTCCTCTCTCTTTCTCTATCTCGCTCTCCCTCGTTCTCTCTCACCCCACAGGGTTGAGCTCGGTCTTGCTTACAAATAAGACACTTAGGAGAGGAGAGGAATGCATTCCGTGATGGATTGGATTTTTTACGGTCAGAGCAGCTCTCCACTGCCTTTTCACTTGCTTTCTCATCCTCGCTACCATTCTCTCTCCTCTCAGTCCATCTCACTCTCTCTCTCTCTCTCCCCGCGCTTTTCAGAGTATCATTTGCAATTTAATGCTCACCTGGGGTGAGCCCTGACAATAGCCTCCACCGTGAAATGCTCTCGGTCTTGGCCGCATGGCTAATGAAGTTGATGTTGAGCTATTTAGGTCATTGTCCCTCTACAATAACTACTTAATGCAGCTCAGAGGGAGTGGATTGTTGGAGCGGGTAAAGATTCTATTAAGTCCTTTCAAAAGCCTCCCCATTCCTCTGTCCCCGGAATACTGGACCGACTATTTCTAGGGTTGAATTTCACTTTGGGAAAGGTCTGTCATTAAAGACTAGTAGTAATAAGGAACAGTGCTATTTAGGGAGATCAGAGTAATACACTGAATATAACATTTATATCACATAAAAAAAAAAAAAAAAGTAATTTATCTAAATCTTTCAGACTGCATTAGGTGTCAAGACTAAAATATCTATTTAAAAAAAATTAAAATTAGTCTGCACACTAAACAAATGTCTTTATACTTTTTTTTTACATCTTGAATGAACATTTCTTTAATGTGCAAACTTTTTTTGTAATATAAATGTTATAAAAATTAAATACATTTTATGAGTATTTATTTATATAAAAGTATCTACATGAATAAATGTAAATAGTTTTATAGACATTCAAGAAAGGGGATTCACATCTAATAAAATAACATACATTTGCTATATAAATATTTAAATATAAATATCGATTATAGCAACTGGTTTCTATTTGCTGAAAAAAGGTCTAGCTCTTTTGAACAATGGTAACCTTTTTTAATGTATTTTATAAAATATTTTGGTAACACTTTACAATAAAGTGTCATTTGTTAACATCAGTTAATGTATTAACTAACATTAACAACTGGACAATACATTTATCACATTCTTTATTAATCTTTGTTATTATTAGTTAATAAAAAAAAGTTGTTTTTTGTTTATGTTAGCTCACAGTGCATGTTAACAAACAACTTTTGATTTTAATAATGCATTAGTAAATGCTAAAATTAATATTAACTGAAATTAATAAATGCTGTATAAGTACTGTTCATTCTTAGTTCATGTTAACTAAAGTAGCTGACTAATGTTAACTAAGTAAACCTTATTGTAAAGTGGTATCAATATTTTAAAATATGTGAACCTGGACCACAAAACTATTTAATAAGGGTAAATTTTGAAATTGAGATTTTTACATCATCTGAAAGATGAATAAATAAGTTTCCACTGAGTTATATAATCTGAGGGTACAAAAAATCTAACTTGTCCAAATGATGTTCTTAGCAATGCATATTACTTATTAAAAATTATGTTTTGATATATTTACGGTAGGGAATTTACAAAATATCTTTATGGAACATGATCGTTACTTAATATCCTAATGATTTTTTGCATAAAAGAAAAATCGATAATTTTGACCCATACAGTGTATTGCTGGCTATTGCTACAAATATACCTGTGCTACTTATGACTAGTTTTGTGGTCCAGGGTCACATATTTCAATTATTTCTTTTACAAAACTATTATACTATTATAACAGAACGTAATATGAATGTTAACCTAAATAATGAACTGGAGTTAAATGTCACTGAAGATGTGAGGTTTATGAAGGACAAGTGTTTGCCTCTGTGTGTGTGATTGAGATTGGGGGAGGTCTCCATTGGATAGCACAAGTTATGAATACTGTGTTGTTGTGCTTGTGTTTAGCAAGCTGTTGGAGTTTTTAAACAAGCCCATATGGTGGAAGCTACTGAGCGAGAGAGAAAGAAGGGGAGAGAGAGAGCTTGTGGGGTTAAGGGGGGCAAGCAGGACTGGGACAGCACCCAGGCAGTATAGAGAGGGATTGAGGAAGGGAGCTCTTAAGCCTCCTTTCAGAAGCAGAGAAAGCCCTCCATCTGGCCGTGTCTTTACCCGGCCCAGCCTCAGCTCCACTCCCTGCAGGCTCACTGGCTCCTCTCAAGCAGAAGTAACTGCATCAATAGTGTAGAGCCTTTGCCACTCGAGAGTATTACATTTCTTTTCATGCTTGACTTAATCAAAAGTGGGGAAGTGAAATTTACACCTTTTTGATGTTCTTTTTCTCCCAACAGACGGAGAAGGACCATCTTAACCCATTTGATCTTCACAAGCACCCCACTAAACGGCCCAATATGCCCAACAGACGGAAGCAGGCTGGCTGCCAGTAGCCCGGTTTAGAATACGGGTCAGCCTCAGAGTGACCCATGTGGAGGAGCAGTCACCCCAAAGAACGCTCCAGAAGGTTCCCAAAGCCACATAAAACTGGGCCAAGCTCCTCACTGATGATACAACATCCCTCCGTCAGGGAGCACTTCTTGATCACAAGCAAACACACACAAAATTGGGGGGAAATGTAGGAATGTGTAATAACTGATGCATGGTCAATATTAAAATTCTATACCTATTTGGTAGTTTTTAAAAAATAGACTAAAATAAAACACTAAAAACTTTAAAAAACATAAATAATTGCTAAAAGATGACCTACGATCTTATTAAATTATCTTTAAAATATATATTCATTATACTAATACAATAAATTAAAAAAATATGGTACCAATATCTCATGCAACACCCAAAAATGCCAAAAACATCACAGTTCTGATGTTTACATGCACTAACATTGCAAACACTGTTTAGCATATGGCAGTGTTTAGGTAAGGTATGTCTAGTGTACATCGTGCTGTTTAGGAAGGCCTGATCCCCGCATGTGTGGGCTGTAATGCGTCAGGCTGTTTGGGTCTGGGATGCTGGTCTGCTCCTAGCATGGAAGAGGCTGCTTCCAGTTGCTAGTGGCGCGACAGTTGCTCCAGGATCTCAGTTTTAATGAGTTGCCACTGCTTGGAGCCTTTAGCTCACACAAGGCTTACTGAGAAGCCAGCATCTGATTGGGGCCTACCGTTAGACCCTGCCCAGTGTGTCTGTGTAAGAGAGAGCGTATGACTTAGTGGGGATGAGTATCAGTGCTTCTTGCCACGCCAGTGCATATACACGAGTGCGCACGCGCGTGTGTGCGCGCCACCGGGCCCTGCCGAGATCTGTTTACACCTCTTAATGAAGCCTGAGCCAGCTACTTTCCCATCGTTCCCCATCACCGCAAGATACATACGCACACATGCTTCTCCTCGGAAAAACACACAGTTTAAAGCAGGCTTTATTTCCCAAGTCTCCTCACACGGACCGCGGGTCATCCGTCCGACAGCTTTTTTTAGCCCCTCTTCGGTTAGCATCTCAGCGCAGCTTTTGCTCGCGCAGTTGTGGGCGAGATACACGCGTAAACAAGCCAAAAAATGTTGGCCTGCGATAATTAAATGCTTGTGCCTCTGCGGAAAACAACTTTTTTTTTTCCTTCTGCCGTTTCTGTCGAATTTAAATTACCATTAGGAGCGCGTCCGTTGCAGAGCAGGGGTGAAGAGGGGGGTTCTGGTGTGTCACTTTGTGTCGGCCTGAAAAGAAGGGGCCCCTGTCAAGGGTGCCAAAGCCCCGCAGAGGAACTTGTCTGGGATCGTGATGTCCCGACAGCTCCTCTCTGACAAGATACATAGTTTCCATTCACGGACATACGGCTTATTGGTTACTATAGTTTCCCTAATGCTCAACTGAAGGCGCTGCCTAATCTCCTCAGAATGGGTTAAAAGGGGCCGATGTTTCGAGCCTTCAAAACCACATGTTGAGAGTCAAGGGAGCAGTAAGCACAAAGAGTGTCTCTTCTGGCTTTGATGTGCCGTATCTGGGCTAGAGAGAGGGGAGAAAAGGGTAAGGAACGAAGTTGGCCCCTACACACACGGGTTAGACAGAGGTTTACAATGGCTGTGGCTGAAGCAGGGGGTCAGCGGGACAAAAGAGAGAGCGGGAGAGAATGGGACTGAGAGAAAGAGAGAGAGATTGCACACTAATACTACTCACACGCGAAGGGCTTAGAGCTCTCAGTAGAGCAGAGGTACATTAAACAAGATTACATCTGACTGAGCGTGTTTTCTTGCCCAACATGACACACACTTTCGCTCTCTTTCTCTCTTTTGCGCACACACACACACACACACACTTTTGCCCTCACACAAACACATTTTCTCATTCTCTCTCATATGCATGCATATGCACGCACACACACATATACAAAGGCTCTTAAACATTAACAAGCAACAGTTTACATCGAATTTTCTCAGGTTTAAAATATAATGCAGCTGTTTGGATGGAGAGGATTCAGTAAAACTCTTTCAGGGTATAGGTGTTTCTTTAGCTTCAGGCACTTTTATGTCCCAGGTGTTGATTTTTATTCTGACTGATAAACACATTTCAGTGAGATATTTGATGTTTGAAGAAACCAAACAAAAAAAAGGTAAATATCATGTTTACAGAAAAAAAAATTATGGTGCGCCATTTTTCAATTATGGTATAATTTTGCCCAAGTATGTAAAAGATAAATATTTAATTGTGTGTATTTAGAATACATAAAATGCAATGAAAATTAGCCTTAGAAAGCAGTATGTAATTTTATGTAAATGTGAATAAATAAATAAATAATTCCACTACAGTGTGATTTGTGATGGAATTAACATTAACTTCCAGAAAATAAATAAATAAAGTGGTCCAATTCTCTGTATTAACAAACCATTAATTACAACTTTTGATTTAAAATGTAGGATTTGGAATGTAGAATATGGTCATGCAGAATATATGCTTTATAAGTACTAATAAATAGCCAATATGCTAGTAATATGCATTCTAATAAGTGGCTAGTTAACAGTTAACACTAAAGTGTTACCAAGCAAAGTCTTAACTTCTAGAAAAGAAAAACAAAAAACTTTTATAAAATTAGTAGATAAATTACATAAACTAGCAAGAGTGTTAAAAGTGTGCTTTAATATGCAAGCATACTTTCGTATGTTGTCTCAAAGTCAACATGAACAAAAGTGTCCATGGTTGACGAAACGAAGAAACATCCTTAAAGTAATGAAACAAATCAAAAACAACAAATAAAGAGTTCAGATGCAAAAGCCTCTAAGTGCCATCTGAACTGTTGAGGTCAGTAATTTCACTGTAATCACAATGTATAGGTCCTTTTCTATGCAATTAAAGTGAAATAACTGAACATAAATATAGAAGCCTGATAAAAATGCTCATTTTAGATGAAAATTTCAGATGGCACTTTAGAACTCTTCAAAAGTAACTATTGTGCGTAACATCTCTCTGAAGTCAATGGAGTGCACTACACTGTAAAAAACAATTTGTTGAGTCAACTTAAAATAATTTGTAACCTGGCTGCCTTAAAATTTTAAGTGCAGTCAACTCAAAAAAAGTTTATTCAACTTGAAATGTTAAATTTTACTAAGTGACAGCTTAGATATTTGAGTTGAACCAACTTAAAATTTTAAGGCAGCTGGGTTACTTACCCATCTGTTAAGTTTAGCAAACACAAATATCTAAGTTGTTACTTAGTACAACTTAACATTTCAAGTTGAATAAACTTATTTTAGTTGACTGAACTTAAAATTTTAAGGCAGCAGGGTAACAAATTACTTTAAGCTGACTCAACAAAAATGTGGTTTTTATTTTTTCACAGTGTACATCGCAATGCTAATCTCCAGCACTTTTTAATTTTTTCTTCTTTTTTCTTTCTTCTTTATATTTTGTAACTTGATGTTTTCCTGATTATCAAGGATAAGAATATTGCAAGGAAATGGGATGATAGTGATTCTGTCCAGCTGCCTCATATAGATCTTATGTTTATAAATGCAGAAGCATTTGTGTAGACTATTGTGTAGAAACAACCTGTGAACATATGCTATATGTTGCACCCTTACGCTTGAACCCAAGTCTTCCACTTGAGAGGTTACGTGTCTTTTGCAGTTCAGCATATTATCCGTCCACATGCCATGTTGTTTTAATCCACAGAACACAGAGCACTCAGCCAGTCAAAAGGCGCACTTGCTCTCTAAATTTCTCAGCAGCCAATGGTACGGCTTCCCTACTGATTGTGTGGTTTATGGCAGATTTTAAATCAATTAAGTATGTAATTTGTAACAACTGCTGGAGCTGGTTTAGACCCTAAACAATAGGGCTCGGATAACTGGCCTTTAGTACGCTCTCAATGGGCTTACATTGGACTGAATTAGCTCGCATATTAATGACCAGACACAGAGCTTCAGCCATTCACTCAGCCCAAATCTGCTTATGCAAATAGGCCATGAATTCAGTTCAAAGTAGTGTCTTTAAAAGACACGCCCCCCCTCCCCGCCATTTCTCCGCACAAGGGTTCCCCCCGAGGAGAAACTGACATGAGAAAAGTTAGAACACTTGTCCTCCACTCTCTCGCTCTCTCTCTCCGTGTCTCTGTGCATGATCCAGCTATCTATGCTCTGT